>NW_010523279.1:0-3483 GCF_000687285.1 Phaethon lepturus | reverse complement strand
TCGGCTCCGCTCGGCAGGGATGCAGGGGGAGTGGGAGGGCATCACTCATGTGTACGTGTGTGTGTGTATGTGTGTCTAGCAATGGGGTGCCGAGCTACACATACCACTCCTTTTTGGAAATAAAAGATCCGTCGTTCTGTGAGACCATGTTCTCCGCTATGTCGAGCTGCTCGGGGTCGTACTGGAAGCCGAGTGTCCTTTCGTCATAAGGTTCAGGGTGCGCCTCCCCTTCGTCTACCGTGAAGTAAGGCCGCTTAGCATCCTCCTCATATTTGTTGGGGCCACCCAGCTTGCGCTCACCTCCCGCATCCTCGTCCTCGTCTTCGTAGGTGCTGCCGCCCAGCGGGCCCGGCTTTTTCTCATCATCCGAGTCGTCGGGGTACTGGAGGTTTTGGGCCATGGGAGGGTGATGCTGCGGGATGCCTGCCTTGCTGTAGCCATTGCCGTACACGTGCTTCTTTGTGCTGTAGTCACCCTTGAAGGTGTGACGCCGGCGCCGGAGTACCACAAAGAGCACCACGGCCACCACCAGGACCAGCGAGACTCCTCCCACTATGCCCCCAATCACCGGTGTGGGGATGTTCGGTTGCACCATGGATTTGCGATCATCGATTGGAGACGGGGGGTAGGGAAATTCTGGGTAGGAAAAGACAGATGGAAGGGGGAACAGTGTCAAACCATGCGGAAACGCGCCCTCCCTCCATGCTTTCATTGCCATTTTTGGGGGGTGAAGGGGTGGGAAGATGAGGGTAAGGAACAGGGAAGGGAAAAACTAGGGAAAGGGAAAAAGGGTGCATCCTCACAGGGGTCAGTGCATGGGAGCTCTGCCTTAGCAAGGGGAATGCAGCGTGACGTGCCAAGCTTGCCAAGCCTCATGCAGGAGCCCAGCAGGCTGGAAGCAGTGTTTCCCTCCCCACCCCACCTGGTTTCTCCAGACCTGCTCAGATCCCACAAGCCCAGTGCCTTGAGCCCAGATGCTTTCCATTTTACTGGGTGACATTTCACGTCCAGTTTACCAGAGCACACTGACAGCATGAGGGTGCTCCTGCCAGGGAGCAAGACCCAAAGCCCATCCAACAGTGGGCACTGAGCTGCCATGACTGCTCCCATAGATAGCAAGCTAGACCTGCCAGCTTTGAATCCCCTTCTGTGGCATCCCAGCCCAGCCTGACCCCACCCAGGTCTGGTCAGGCCAGAAGGCAGTGACAGCTTGTGATCCCCCCTCCCGTCCACCCCACAAGTCCTCTGTGGCTGCACGATGTTGCTCAGGGTCATGGTTGGCTCCTGAACCTGCTTACTGACCCGGCTGTTCTCTGCAGCACAGGGACACACAGACCTCCCACTGTTTCTTGTTCTTCTGGCCAGCATAGTGCCTCTACTCATGCTAATCTTGTTCCTACAGTTACCCTGACCTATTTAAAAAAAAAAAAAAAAACACTCAAAAGAGCAAAAGAAAAGAGATGAGAAAGAAGCTCTCTTCTCTTTCATGCAGTTCAACACCTACACTTCGCCTCACATAAAGTTTGATCCAGGACTTAAATGAACCTTCCAAACACTCCCTGGGCACAGTTACAGCCCCTGGCCAAAATCGGCTTTCACACACTGCCCGTTGAGCATCCGTGTCCATGAGGCGTTAAGCACCATGTGGGTGTCTCGGTCCTTCACCTGTCTTGAATTTAGACAGCAGGTGCCAGGTTAATACCCCTTGGCAGCCTTGCCCTCTCACACCATGCTCAGACCCTTGCACACAATGCTCAGACCCTTCACACGGCTTTTTCTACCCCCAAGGCCTGTCCTCCAGCTCTGCTCATAGCTGCAAGCTGCCATTATTGCTGCTCTGGAGCCTCCTGGCCCTCATTTTCTACCCTGGCAGCCAAGGAGAGACACAGACCAACTAGCAATCTCAGCACACCCTCCCAGAAGAGCAGTCAAGATGGGGCGATGGGGAAGGAGAGGCTCAAAAGCACCAAATTCAACAGGGCTATGAGGCAGAGTCTGCTTCCTGCCCCCTCTTCATGTGCCTGCAGGACTGCCTGCTGCTGGCAGACGCATTTCTGCACTAGGGCTGGAAGCCCTGAACAAGAAGGAGCTGGGCAGGGAGTGGGTTTCCCTGCAGCACAGCTTAGCCCAGCTGCTATGGAAGAGGGGAGAAAAGAGCTTCCCACGGCTAAAGGCAGTTCCTGAAACAGCTGCAGATTTTGGACAAGGGCACTGAATTCGAGCAATTGCTGGCCTGATTCTTGCGGCATAAACGTTTTGCTTGTGCCTGAGAGCTGTTCCATTCCTGCCTTTCCTGAGACATCATCCCAACAGCAGCATCTTGGTTTCTGCAGCGCTGACTTGCCGTGAGCAAAGCCTCATGAGCCTGAAACCACACACAAAGCAGCACACTGGGCAGAATGGGCTGGGGGACAGGCAGATGGAGGGGGTCCCTGCTGCAGCCAGAATGAGAAGCAAGATGCTGTGCAGGCAGGAGCCAGCATCCCTTTCCAAAGACAGCCTTCAGAGGAGGAGTGAGGGCATGTATTTCAGCACAGGGAGCTGGGGTTGGGTTCTGGAAAGCCAAAACCACATGTTGCATCAACAGAAGGCTTGTCATAGCCAGCTGGTTAATGCAAAACCTCTCTGCAGAGACAGCAAGAAATGTCACGTCCATCCCCTGGTAGTCCTGGCTGCTGAGGGCTCAACTTCAACCACACAAGCATCTACACACCTCTTTCTGCCCTGCCCATGCCACCTCCCCAGGCCTGCTCCTTGCCATCACAGCTTCTGCAGCCCCGTGCTGCCCAGTTCCCAAAACTGTGCACAAAGCAGGGGTCCACCTGTAGCTTAAGTGGGTGCAGGGACAGACCAGCAAGCTGGTTCAGACCACAGGGGCTACTATCTTTTATTTTCGCCCACCCCACAGCTCCGATCTGAAGCCTCTTCCTATCCTGCTTTTCCTCACAGCAAAGCTGATTTTATGCATGGGACTCTGGGTCCCAATACCCAGCCTGAAAAGACCCGGACATGGTATGCATGCTGGGTGCAGGGTCCCTAAAGCCATACTGATCCCCTCTGCCTGCCAGCTCTGTAAAGCGACAGATCTGAGCGGGTAAGTCTATGCACAATTTCAAGAGGAGCTTGGCCCACTTTTCTATTAAAAGCTGCAATAACAGCCCAGGTTGGACACAGGAAGTGAAAGGGAGAATGTTTTTCTACCTTTCTCATATATTTCTTTTTTTCCTGCTCTTTGTGCAGCCCACCCCTGAGATAGCACTTGCCTACATGCCACCCCCCTGCCACTGCCAACGCCATGGACACGAAAGCTAACAGACTGCTGCACTGGATTTCACACGTCGTTCGGCAAAGGAACTATTTTCTGCTCAGATCCCATCCCCGTCCTCCTCGCAGTGGCCCAGTTCCCATGCCAGAGAAAACAAAATCAAACTGTGGGAAGAGAGGGAGAGAAGAGAGATGGGAAGATCGCAAGCCAGCAGTCGA
>NW_010523278.1:0-13049 GCF_000687285.1 Phaethon lepturus | reverse complement strand
AGAAGATAATTAAAACTACCAATCAGTTAGAATCACTATGCAACTATAATCAGACACAGTAACACACAGTCCCTGATCTTCCTTATCTTGCTATGCCCTATGTCACTCCTTATCTCTGGAGACTGTTATTAGGATTTTGTTTATGGTTTTCTGTATTTCCAGGCAATAAGATCCTTTAATCATGACATGAACCAAAACATTTAATTCAATTTTGCAAGCAGCAGCTTTTCAAACTGTTGGGAAACCATTTGAAAAAAAACATCACCAAATGGCAATTCTACAGTGTCTGTTCTCAGTCTCCTTAACTGTGTCTAAAATCAAACTTGTTGCATATGCGGCCATTCCCTGAGTAAGAAGCAATGGTCAAGAACCTTGTAAATATAAACAGATCAAATATGAACAGCAGTATCAAAAAAGTTTCTGTAATTGTTTTGCAGTGACAGCTATATACAGATGCATTTTTTTTCCTGTGAGTGTACCACCTATTTTGTCAACACATTTATTAGCTAGCTTATCCTGCAATAAAACTCATTGTTTATCACTACTATTGTGATCTGCCTTCCTAATTAAAAAAACCTACCAAAAAAGCATGTGTGATTTCACCTTGAAACAGGGCAATGGTTGAATAGTCCACAGAAAAGGGCATCTCCTTTATGTCTTTAACAGCTTCCAAATAAAAAATAAGGACGGACAGCAGAGGATTACCAAAAAGCTGTGTTGTCGAGTTGTTAGTAAGGAGGTATGCACCTAACGGAATAGTCTAGAGCAGAAGAGTGGCTGAGAACAAGGCTGTAAACTCCACACTACCGATGCCAACTGCTCATAGATACAAACAATCTTGCTAAAATAAGGGGGATGATTGCTGCAGGATGAGACTTGACCAGCGCAGGGAACAACATGTAAGCTGGCTGTGCAGGTGACAGCAGTTCTCCCACTCACTGGTAGCCTGGAAAGGAGCATCTCAGGTGGCTGCACTAAGCACTGGCAAATCCCTAACACACACTGTGTATACAGGCTAAAGGTCCCGTCTCAGAGCACTAGAAAACTCCTGTAGCATATGCTAATAACCTCTACCAAAACTAAAGGTGAAGAAGAAGAAAAAAAAAAGATTCCTCTGCTTTTTCTTGTGAAATGGATCAGGGAAAAGCAAGGTTACTCACCCCCGAGGAGTCACCCATTTCCCTTCTCGGCTGCAATCCCTCAGAACAGATGGGCAGTACCTCCAGAGGGTCAAGACAAATTTAGCTAGCCCTGACCCCAAGTATGGGATACCACCCAGTCCTATAAAAAAAGTAAAAAGAAAGTACTTTGCCCATCTAAGAATGTTTTTAATCATAAGGAAAAAAAAAGTTAGGAAAACATGAACTTACAGCTTTTGATAAATCTCAGCTAGAGCTACTTCAATTGTGTTCACACAGAAGGTGCATGAATACTTAAATACTCTAATATGGCCAACCCTTTGACCTACTATATTAAACAGATGTATACAAAGGGTTAATCAGAGAATCATTGTGTCCCCTGACGAGTATTAGCAGAATGACGATGGCACAGAACTTCATGCCTTTCTACCTTGTCTATCCCCCATCTCTTGAGCATCGATGAGGATCTGGTCATACCACTATCCTCCAGGATGTCAAAGAAATAGTTCCTGTCATTTGCAATTACACAGCATCATGAACTGGCAAAAGGGAAGTAGGGACAAATGTTCCAAAAGTACAAACAATAAGCTTACTGAGATAACCAGAACAGATTGTCTAGGAGGACAATACAAAGTATTCAGGTAAAAGACTTGATTTGTTCTTCTGGAAACCTACAGACTTCCTTGTCTCCCAAGACAGAGGAAAGAATATCTAAAAAGTTTTTGGAAGTCACATCCTACAACTCAGAACCAATCCTGGTTATTCCAGTTCTGCTTTACAAAAAGGGAGAATTATGTCTCCTAAACCAGCTGGGTCAAAAGCACTTTTCATTCTAAGGACAAAATCCAATTGTCCACTCCTACACTGATCTGGAAGACTTGGAATTTGGCTCATCTAGCAAAACCAGTTTATTTCCAACAAGCAAGTACCATTGTGCAAGGCTGTTCTAATTCAGTAACAATTACCTTTTCAGCACAAAAAGTAGGAGAAACCAAGATAGGTATTAAAGTTGCACCAACAAAGAAACCTGAAATACAGTTTCTTCAAAGTATTCCTCAAATCTGGAATGCATGTTCTTTCCAAACCTATCACCTCAAACTCACTGATCAACTCTCTACTCTACCTCCCCAAGATTCCAGTGATAGGGCACTTCTGCACTGACAATCTTGAAAATCCTCTAAAGGACCTCAAGAGACAATTGAAATTCCTGGGGTTTACTCACCAATAGTAGATGCAAAAGCCACTGTTTAGTTATTTAGTCATAAATACACTTTACTGACAAAAGATGTGCCATGCTGTATCTCCAGTGTCCCTATGTACCTTTAATCTCAGAATCACAGAATCATTAACGTTGGAAAAGAACTTTAAGATCATCAAGTCCAACCATCAACCCAACATCACCATGCCCCCTAAACCATGTCCCGAAGCACCATGTCCACAAATTTTTTGAACGCTTTCAGTGATGGTGACTCCACCACCTCCCTGGGCAGCCTGTTCCAAAGCTTGACCACTCTCTCCGTAAAGAAATTTTTCCT
The DNA here is from genome assembly GCF_000687285.1 of Phaethon lepturus. Lineage (NCBI taxonomy): Eukaryota > Metazoa > Chordata > Aves > Phaethontiformes > Phaethontidae > Phaethon > Phaethon lepturus. Next base: position 10,375 of record NW_010523278.1, on the reverse strand, counting down.
AATACCTAGCCTAAACCTCCCCCGGCGCAACTTGAGGCCATTTCCTCTCGTCCTATTGCTATTACTTGGGAGAAAAGACCAACACCCACCTCACCACAACCACCTTTCAGGTAGCTGTAGAGAGCAATAAGGTCTCCCCTCAGCCTCCTCCAGACTGAACAACCCCAGTTCCCCCAGCCACTCCTTGTAAAGACTTGTTCTCCAGATCTCAAGTCTGTACATTACAGATGTCTAGGATAATGAAATCAGGAAGTTTGCAATTCAAATCATTAGGCAATTCAAGGAGAATTTTGTATATGTTACACTTCTGAACGGAAATGCTTACGACTTAACACTTATTTTGAATCTCTATAGCTTCACCACCTTTATGTGGTTTTTCTTCCTCTAACTTTACTCTTCCTTTTTCTTCTTCAATTTTCACTCCCAAGAGAATGTATGCTCTCAAAGAAATTTTTGTCATTTAGGTTTAGCAGATTTTTGTAAAAAAAACCAAAAAAACAAAACAAAAAAACCAAACAAAACCACAGACACCAAAATGAAAGAAACTGCTTAGAGATCAACTAGGGAAATTTCCTTAACCTTTCAAAGAGTACCAGCCATCTGCAAGGAACACAAACAGAAGGAGAAGGAGGAAATTTCATAAGAGATTATTATGCACACAAAAAATCAGGTTGTATATGAACAAAAATTTAAGGCAAAAAACATACAGTTCACTGAAGCCTTGTGTTTCTGAAAATATTATACCCCTGGTTTATTTTCTATGGTAGAGAGAAACCACACGCTAATACGAATTTGTCCTACTAGTGACCCTGTAGTGTTACCTTCTCTCTCCCTAACTTCTTTGTAATGATTTGTGTAGTGAATTATCTTCATCCTCCCATTAATGTAAGCACTTTTAATTGTATGTGTCTCACATATGGTCTTCTTGATCAAAGTTTAGCAAAATCCAGGTCAGAAACACAATCTTTGTTATGCTTTTGAAGAAACTACTATAAATAGTTTTAACACCATATACTCTGGTATGAGTAAATGGCACAACCTGATACAACAGATCTTGTACTTCACCTACAAAACAGCCGAGTTTCCCTTAGGTAGAAAGTACTTCTACGGCACACACAGCAATACGTGGAATAAAGGCTCCCCCTCGTGGCTTAACTAAGAAAAGTTCAGCTGGGGGCAAATACGTGGTGTGAACAAGTATTACCCCAAAGACAAGATAGTACAAGGAACTGATCACTATTGAACGCTGCGACCTAACTACATGTTGTATTAGATGCCCAGAAGTGCCCTTAGCACTCCTCTAAACAGCCACCTCCAAAAAATGCTGCTCCCAGTAACATTCTGAAAGCAGCTGCAGGGACTACTCTAGTACTCCAAATTTCAGTTCTTAGTCACTTTGGATCTTAAGAGGACCATGACACACATGAACTCATGTTTAAGCCATGTTATACAAAAAAAATATATGGTTAAGACATTTTACATTTCTGACAAGTCTGTTTAAATCTTCTGAAGTTGGTCTCCTTCCCTCAAAATCCCTTTCAAGTTAACAAAACATTCATTTCTTAATCACCATTTTGCTTTTGGCACCATCTCAAATCCCAGTCATGCACCAGAAGCCGCTGCGCCAGGTAAAAGCGTGGTGTCAGCAGTAACACAATCTCCCAGTTTTCCCCCCCAGTAGAAAAAAATATACCTGTTCCAACAAATGGATCATATACAACATCATTGGGTTTTACTCTCCCATGGTTTGCCATAATGAAAGACAGGCAGGCATCCATGCTAGTATTTCCAATAAAGTGTCTCTTTTTTACACTGTAGGACTCGATAAGTTCTCTTTGGCCATCTGCAATCTGTTGAAACATTTAAAATCACTGTCAGGTCTTAGATACAAGAGATCAGCAGACAGGCTACCGGACTTGCTTAAGTGGCACCATCCAACAAACAGGTAACTCTTCATTTCATAACACATCACTTTGCTTTCTGCCTTCTGAAACTACAAGAGATTTCTTTCCAAGCAGCAGACATCTTGGTGCAATACCTAGATAAATTCTTCAAGACAGAGGTCAAAAATATACAAACAGTTTAGTGGGAAAATTCTTCTGAAGAAGTAACAACTACAGCAACTTCGCTATTATCGTAAGTATCAGAATAACTTCCTACTAATTTAAAGTAAGAGAATTTCAAAATGTTAAGGAGCAGAAATGCATGTTAACATGTGCGTGCACACATGCACATGCTTAAGGTCACACAGAAGTTTCATCTTCACTGGTTTTTCTGTCACGCTCAAAAATCTAAATTTAGGACAGTGTTGACAGATCAGAATTTACTGGAAAACAAAGACCAAATGCAAGCTTTTTACATCAGACTTCCAAAATATGTTGAAGAGGACCAAAGCAGTATGGAGGAAAATGCATTCCAAAGCTCTTCCAACCCGATCCCCAGCTCTGGTCAACATCAGCCTTATTGGGTAAACAAAATAAACTTGCCTACTTTTTTCAGTTTGGTTTACTTATTTTTAAACACTTAAGGAAGCCAGCACAGATAACAGCTGCAATGTTCTACAGTATTGTCACAACCCAGGGTGATGTCACATTAATCGCAGGCATGGAGAATATTCACAGGTGCTAACAGATCACTTGGTTCTCTAACTTCTCTGTACACAGGCCCTGACCATAGCTGTACAACCTCAGCAGTTCTCCCTCCCTCCAGCTGCCCTTGGCCCAGAACATTGCAAGCACACATTCCCATCAGTGGCTGGTGTCATTCTGGAAGATGTCCTTTGGGGACCCACTTTTTCCTTACAAGAAAAAAAAGACCAGATCAAATTTACTCAGGATATCCAAATAATGCAGCAGGTTTGGAGTGCATATGCTCAACAGGCAAGGACATTTGTAGTAAAGACCTCAGATGACAAGCTCCAGACAGTTTTTGAATGTGGTTCCTACAGTACAGCACTCCACTGTCAAGTGTCCTCCCCTGGGCAAGCATCCACCTGTGGGCTGGAGCCGTTGATGTCCAAAGCCTCAGGGATCAGTCTGCACCTTTCTGTGGAGGTACCCATCACAACTGCTTAAAGCACTTACAGAATGCTCTGGTGGAGCTGACGCAACTCAGCAGGGCCGTGAGCCATCTACAGTTCCTGTAAATCTTTCTTCGTGTTCGAAACAGGCTGCTGGTGCTTTTAGCTCCATCTGGGCCCTACTATACCAGTTAATACAGCTGTGCAGTCTCACTGCTGTGTTGAGTTCCGTCAGTGAAGGGCACGATAGGGTGTGTTCCCAGATACAACTTCCAGTTTTCCCACCTCTAAATTGCTCACTTAACCTATTTCTTCCTAGTCACAATAAGGAGTTGCAAGACTTGCATCAGTGTATTATGCAGTGACAAATTCAGCCATAATTATATTGTCTGCTTCCATTAAAACTCAACACGGTTTTTAACATCTAAATTGAAGAATGCTTTCCTGAAAATACAAGCTCATAAGAACTGAAGCAAGCATATTCACGCACCCATCTACCAAAATACAGATGACAGGGCTCTTCTGGAACGTTATTAGGATCCATTCCATAATCTTCCAAAATCCAGAAGATGTGTTCTGGATTCTTTAAATTTACTTTTCCTTTGAATGGCAGAAATTCAAGGGCCTATACAATAAAGAAAAACAGAGTCAAAAATGACACGGTCAGATTTTTGAAATAGGCACCTCAAAAAAACCAACCAAACAAAAACCCAAAAACCAAATCACAACTCCACCTGTAAGAAATTATGTGTAAGTACTAAAAGTACATTTTTCAAAACTAAATTGTACTAAAATTGTGTTTGTCTTTGTATATGCCTTACCTTGCCTGTTTAGAAAAAAACAAACAAGGTCATGAATTTTGAGGAGAATGTTAATTCTTTGTAAACACAATTGTACTAAAAGTACAATTTTCTCTGGATTTTGGAAATGCTTTTCTTGTGAATAAAGATAACGACTAAGGATTAGAAATCAGGAACCATTACATTTTTTATTAACTGAACAGAACTCAACTTTAGAGAAAATGAACTGTGCATATTAATTATGCAACTTTCAAGTTATAAAAACAACACTGATGATGAACAATGGGATTTAAAACTTCAGTGATGTGCAGCTACACCAATTTACATACTCAGCATTATTTAATGTATACAAAAACAGAACAAATAGGAAAGGGTAGCTACTATTAGTAGAGATAATTTCAGTCTCTGTAAATGAAGTAAAGAGGCTAAATAGCTGCTAAAAACAGAATGTAAGAGCAAAAATTAACAGTAATTTAGAAAAATTTCCTCGTTAAAATACTTATACAGTTAGGAGGAAAGCACAAGTGCAGACAAGAACTTAAAGACAGAACAGGAAATCAGCACACAATCCACAGCTTGCAGCTGAAGTCCCTGGACTTGCTTGTTCCACATTCTGCAACAATAAATGCCTAATATGGAGATCAAGCAACAGATTTTCTAAAAATCTAGCACCTAACTATAACATTCAAGTGGCTAGAGTTTTGGGCAAAAGCTTCAGTTTTCCCAGCACACTGGGCTGAAATCAGCAGTGTTTGTTTGTCTTTGTATATGCCTTACGTTGCCCGTTTAGAAAAAAAAAAAAAACAAGGTAATGAATTTTGAGGAGAATGTTAATTCTTTGTAAACACAAAGATCTCATTTAGAGCTGACAAGGAATAAGCTGTAAACTGCTTTAAGATCTTCAGGAAACCCAAACTTAAATACACTGTAGGCAACACTGATAGCATGGAATAAGAACAACCTGAATAGATTAAATTAAATGTCAAAGATTTCTTAAAAATGTACTTACATCTATCTTTTTTATTTTCTGTGCTTGGGTCAGCGTTTTATTAAATGTATGAATATGTACTTTGTAAGTAGAGTCTGACTCTAGATATGGAAGCTGAAAAAAAAAAAAAAGGCAAAGACACCTTCATTAGTAGAACTGCAGTGTTACTCAGTGTAATTAAGGAACTATATTATCCAGATTCCTTATATGCATACCATCTTGTCCATTGGATACTTCTTCAAAGATGCATAGAGCTCCCCTGCAGATCTTCCATGACCCCACAGTTCAAATATAGACCTGAAAGTACAAAGGTTTTTTAGACTGCAATCATGCAGAAGGGCAGGGGAACTGCCTTGCAGATACTTACGCCTTTTAACCTTCTTGGCCAATGTATTTAAGCTTTGTTAACTTTTAGAACATGCTTAAGTTTTCTTCTTAACTGGGACATGTTTTTTTTTTAATCCTAAACTGGTATTTTGATGAAGCTTTTCTGCTTAGTTACATATACTAAAAGGTAAATTTCAGTCTCAGTACCCTTGGATATCACCAGACGTTTTTTTGGCACACAGTGATACTTGCATATGAGACAAAATTTGTTTGTACCTATCAAATTTGATGGGGTAAGCAAAGACTGAAAAAGGTCAAGAACAGACTTTCAAAGTGTTATGCTACCCTGGAGTAAAACAAATCATGAAACTGTAACATCCTATGTATAATAACAGGTTATATCCCAATTTAAGATATCGTTATGGTGTCTGATATTTTCAGTTGTTTAAACACTATGCTGTCTTACACTTTGTTCTGTTTCCATATTGCTGGCTTTAAGAAAAGCATTGCCTTGGAAGATGAGAGAACCAATACTACTGTAATGAAGGCACACCACCACATCATAGACCTTTGCCCCAGCATTCAAATACCCCAACCAAATGGACTTTCCACATCAAAGAAAAAAATCCTTTTAGTACGGGAATCCTAGTGTCACTGCATATATTGTTAGACAGTCTTATGTGCATTTGCAATGCACCATAAACACAGCTTTTAAGGATTAGCAGTGCCATGTAACATCTTTTCAAAGATGAGTCCTGAAAGAAAATCTTCAATATGTTCAAAGGTTTAGCTCACTCAAGCAAAAATGAAAAATAAAAAAAAAAGAAAAAAAGAAAGAAAAAAAAAAGAGAGAGAACTACATTTTACTAAGTAACAATAGCAGATACCAAGGCCCAGTGGTAAGCCACTTTGTTAAAGTATTCCTTTCCTGAATAAATTATTTAAGGCTACATTTCTAACCTGCATTTACCCTGAAAAAAGTACATTTTTCACAGTGTCTAATCTTTTGCTAAAGCGTGTGTTTCTATTTACTGTGAGAATTTAAACTATATTTCTGGATGGAGCAATGGAAATGCCAACAGCATAGGCTGTACTAGAGAGAACTGAATATTCATCTTTGACTTTTATTCAACTGTTGGAGAAGTTCCTATAACACCTTCAGGTCCATTTCTTACTTTAACACTTACGTAGGTATTGGAAAAACACAAAAATGCTGGGGAGATTTTATTTAGATAAATGCATGCTTCAGAGCTTTTAATATTCATTAGCACTGCAATGGAGATGCTCCAGCAATCTTACTCTGAAACTAACACATCTCCCCACAACAGACACCCTGAATTTAGTCCAGTCAAGAGAGCCGTAACAGAGCTATACTGCTTCTTATCCTGAACCATACCTCCGAGGTATCTCTCAAGCCTCCCTGGAAAGTGTGTTATGCAGACACCTCTGAAAAGGACCAAAAGCTGCTGGAAGAATCTCTCTCTGGCACATTCCTGTGCTCTTGAATTTTCTGGCAGGACCTCTGCTGCGGCGGTCTGGACTGAGGGCTCAGACACCAGCACTAGGAGGGTGACGCAAGGAATCACTACCTTTCCCTTCCAACCTTGTTTTTCGGTTTTTATCTTTTAATTCCATACACATTTTAAAACAAACCACTAACTAAACATTATTCAAGGCAACTAAAACATCAGCAACACTACAAGACAAGTACTGGCTCTGCAGTGAAGAACACCGTTTCAAGACCCTGTGTTGATTGTACACAAAGTAAAGAGGAGGGGCGTGCTACATAATCAGTCCTACAGGCTCCAGTAACGCCTTCTCAATTCTAGAGGTAAGCAGAGACTGTTTATTTTAAGACTCCATCCAAAATTAATATTTGTCACAATACAGCAGAACAAATCTCCACCTCCTACATTATAACTGACAAGATTTTTCACCTCTTACTTTGCACATACTGTCCGTTTCATTAGCCCTCTTGCCATGTCTTCTGAAGGAATATTGAGAATCCAAAATGGAGACTGAAATAAAGAGAAGATAAGTGACACAAATACCCAGGTGGAAGATGTCACATGAATTACACAACTACACAATTATATTCTTTAAAAACAGAACATGCATGCCGAAGATATAAAAAAATCTGTTAATTGTACAGAGAACATGGGGATAAAACATTTAATTTGAGGTAAAACTGTATACTCAGCTTGAATGTCTGAGAAATTTTATTAGGTATTTCATTTTCCCACCATATCCTTGACTTGGTAAAATAGTATTATCTGTTTATGCTTCTCTAGATTATCCACCCTCTAAAGACTCAAACCACCTCGTTACACACAAGTAGAAACTAAAACCCAGTAACGTTCTCTGACCTCAGCATTGAGACCAGAATCATACTGCTTCCTAGCTTCGCCCTTCCAGATACACTGTCTCATTGATTTAGTGGCAAACAACAAATTCAAACAAACTGCTGCCAAATGGTTTCATGGTTTGGCTATTCTGAGAAGCCTCCCACCAGGTGGCACTGTTTATTTTCATACTGTTAAATGAAGACAGCCTGAGGTGCATTTTGTGCATCTTTCACTCAGTTCCGAGTCTTCGCTGAAACTGAGAATTGCTTGTTTTTGGAAGATTCCTTATTTTCCTAAGAAACGTCAACATTTATTTAGCTACCCACATTTCATAAAAATATTGTAATGAACATACTTGTATACCATACATGCACTCAAGTGAAATATTTGGTCCTTACTTACATTTACACGAACTTCCTGCTCACCACTGAATTGTCCACCATAAAGCGAGAGCAAAGATGTTACTTCCTAAAATGAAAATATAAAGGTCAGGTTTTAGAAGCATTAACTAATGGTTTTCAAAAAAAAAAAAAAAAGAAAGAACAAAGCAGATTTTTGTACAGTGACAATTTCAGCGATACAGCAGCATATCATAAATTCTACTGCAGACTGAGACCACCATAGGGATTATGAACAAAATCTTAGAGATGGCAACAGAAGAAACAATAGCGTTTACTACTGACGTACTGTGGGAGCCAACAGTGAAACATTCAGAGTAACTGCGTGGATAGGGAAGAGGTTCAAAATTAAATTCAGCATGTAATAAAAACCAGCTTTCTCAGAGTTCAGCTGCAAAAGAATGAGCTATGAATAGTTTATGAAACGTAGAGCATACAGTAAGATCAAGTTAGGCAAATTTCAGTAATCTAATCCCACTGTTTTACATTTTCCTATTCCTCCTTCATTCAAATCTTAGCTGTTCAATCCTACACTCTCACAACAATATTCCTCTTACAATATTATTCTAACACTGGAAAAAAACAGGGGGTTTGCTCCAGAATAAAATTCACTACCAGCAATATTATCTACAGGACAAGCATAAGAAGCAGAAAAAACATGGCCTGTGAGGAAAGGCTGGGGGAGAAACACAATCATGACCTCTACACATGCTAAAGGTTGCTGTGATAAAGAAAGGTAACAATCCATTTTCAACGTTTACTACAGGAGAGATGAAAGCTCCAGGTTCAGATCACAGCAGTGTTCTGGATGAGAGGCTGGGAAGATCCTTCCAAGAGTGAAGACTGAAGCACTGGAACAGATCTGCATGAAGAGGTTGTTAAGAAAATGCTTGGCATGCATCTATCTGTCCATTAGAGACACCCTGTGCTGGAAAACAGGATGCCTAATGTTACTTCTTAGCATCTGACCTGACCAAAGAGAGGTCCCTGACTATGGAGCATGCTTTTTATCAACTAAGAAATACAAAACACAGGATTTTACTCTATAGACACTTAAGAACAAACGTGGACTTCAAGAAACACCTCCAGCTGTTGTGATCCACCACCACTACCACCACCACCAGAAGAAAAGCAGCGCTCATCCCATGTGAAGGCACGGTAGAGACGGAGATCGGTAAACTGATCTGGCTAAAAATACTGTGCTTGCTTGTTTCATTAAGTTTTCAGACAAATCAGGTCCCTAAAGCAGCTCATCACAAAGCCAAACACATGGCTGAGCAGACACCAGACTACAAAAGAAGGGAAATGGAACTGCTTTCTTCATTAGCTGTATCAACCAAGAGCAGCTAAAACCTCAGTGGAAAAAAGGAAAACTTTCTTTGTTACATTTATAGCATCTTTTTGTTACTTAATCCAATGTCCTTACCTAAAGAAAAATTGGGATGATCACAAATAAATAGAATAAATTCACGTTCTAGTCCCACAAAGCAGATACTAAACAATAATGTACAAGAGAAAGCCTTAATGAAAACATGGAAAATAAATGAAATGATGTTACACTCATGAAATATTTTACAACATATGTATTGATGACCTACCAATTCTAATAAAATAACTCTGCATTTCAGCACTATTTTAACATATTACCCTGGATATCTATTTCTAGCACTTCAGGACGGTGCCTACAAGAGCAGGTAAAGTATCAGAATTTGTTACAGTGTGTAGTAACTCTGTAAGTTCATCACGGGGGGGGGTTTTTTTTTGGGGCGCTGAGCGCCTCTGGTGTAAATAATCAGAAGTTAAATTTACAAACAAGAGGGTTTTCTCATAAACATGGAAACTGAGTGTATGCTAAACTAGACATTCGCCAAGGACCCATAAAAAATACCAGGGACTCATAAAAAAAATACGAGAGCTTCAGATAAGTTACAATTTTATATTTTTTTAATAAATTCTGTGAATACTGCTTGATAAAACCAATTAGTGACAGGGAACAAACTCCGCACCTGAAATTCTGCAACCAACACTGGTATAATAAGTGCCAATGACGAGCAGGCTGCAGTTGTGGGGCCAGGACCTGCTGGCTCCCACACCTGACATGCTGCGATCCCACCGCAGAAGGGGGGCTTGCTCTCCCGGGTGCCGCATCGGCCGGTGGCATGAGCCCTTCTGACCGCATGGAAATAAACACTCGGAGTTCAAAGCCAAAAGCGAGCAGTCCTGGGTGCCACCGGTGTGACAGAGAGGAGGGAGGCGGGTGACAAGGATGCCAGCCAAGGCCTTGGAGACCTCCATTCCATCCCAGCAGGCATGCAGGCCGTAGCACTTCAGAGAAGCCCCATCCTCCCCGCTCCCCAAGTCTTCCTCCAGAAGATGAGGATACCCACACCCTCCTGCCTCACACAGCTCCGTGGACACCTGGGACAGAAAGGTCCTCGCATGTTGCCAGGGCGGCATCGATCATTTACGTGCCTACACCATGCCAGTGGGTGCAGCCA
>NW_010523277.1:1659-1863 GCF_000687285.1 Phaethon lepturus | reverse complement strand
AGCCGAGCCGCGTGCTGGAGGCCTGGCCTGGCCGGGCGCCGCCGGCGAGCGCAGCCTTGGCATCCGAACACAGCTTACGCTCCCTTTGATGATGAGGCCTGAACGCCGCGTAAACCGGTGATTATTGTGCAGTGAGCCATAATGCAGCAGGGCGGTTGGTTCAGTGCAATGGAATCACACTTCAATAACTTATCCGAGGTTTTC
>NW_010523277.1:0-1215 GCF_000687285.1 Phaethon lepturus | reverse complement strand
CGGGGCCAGGGCTCCCGGCAGCCGCTGGGAACTGCTCAGGATTTCTTTGGGCAACAAAATGGCAAAATGACAGTTGTCAAGTGATCTTTTTGGGAAAACTTACCATTGCACTTCAGGAGGTAGTATTTTGACTGTTTAAAATATTCAAGGTATTCCGCTTTTAAAAAAAAGGCTCCAGATGCTGAAACCCTTTTTGTTTCCTTTTCAGTGCTGCATGACTGAAGTACAATTTTTTTTTTACAACTATCTGAAAAAAACTCGGTGCTCACGCAAGCAAAACAAAATCATTTCCATCTCACTGCTTCCCCAGCCAGCCCTTGTAGCGAGCACAGCCGTGGCACCGTTCCTGCAAGGAGGGTTTCGGGCGCAGTGCTGAGCCCTGCCCGGTTCTGGCTCTGGCAGCGGGGGCCTCCGGGTGCCCGTGGGGATTGAGCCCGCGGGGACTGACAGCCAGAAAAAGTGCTCTGATCTCTGAGCCACACTAATTTACTTACAATTAGTTAATTATTTTTTTTAATTATCTTTTAAGTGCATTAGCATTTCTCTTAGGAACAAAAATGTCTGAATCGAGCAATTTTACATCTGATAATCTTTTAGCAACTCATGCATGAAAAGCTTCAATTTATATTTTGGTGTGTAAAGTACTCTTTCTCCCTCCTTGTTATGCTTACATCGAAAGGTGCCGGTTTACATTAAAAGATGGTGATACCAAGTACGGGATATTTCAGCCTCACGGCAAGTCCAGTGCAATGAGCTTCGGGTATTTTAGCGTAACAGAAATCCTCGCAACCTCGGCAGTAGTTTGTCTCCTTCCTAGCATGGCCTCTCCGGCGCCGCGGCAGCCGCGCAAAGGCGGCGTGTTCCACGGAAGCAGGATGAAAGCGGATGGGGCTGAGCGCCATCGAACCCAGCCGTCCCAGCCAGCCAGGATTTTGGAGGTGTGGGTCGAGACCTGAAGTTTGCCGCTCGGACGCGCTTCTGATCCCTTCTGGGGAGATGAGAAGCGTGACCCGGCCGTGAGGAAACGCTTCCAAGCAGCCCGGCTCGCTCGGTCTTTTCTTCTTGCTCCCGGGAACCGCAGCGTGCACGGAGCGGGTAACGAGCACACAACGTGCCAGGAACGTTTCAGCTGTTTCCATTTTCCGTTTGGGACTTCTGCCCGCTTGCAAAGCGACCCTCCCGCCCCTGCGAAGGATTGCTTTGACACTCGCCACT
>NW_010523276.1:664-3174 GCF_000687285.1 Phaethon lepturus | reverse complement strand
TGGTGCCCTGATGTTTGCTCCAGCAGGGTGGAAACCTCTCCGAGAAACGCCTGGGTATGCACCGGCTTTACCCCAGCGGTGCCAGTGCCCGCTGCCGCGGGCTCGCCCGGCTTTCGGGGTGACTTCTGTTGTGTGATGGGTGGAGGGGACAACGCCCAGATTTTCATCCTGGACCAGTTTTGGGGAGGATTGGGTCACGGGGCGATCAGCTGGACCAGGTCACGGGCGCTGCTGTGCTGTTCGGCTCTTGCTTTTGCCGTGCGGTGCTGACAAAGTCGCCGTTCTTCAGCGCCGCGGCTGCGCCTCCCCAGCAAGAAACTCTTGCCTGTGTGATCTGCTGAATTATCGGCAAATTTCTGCAGCAAATCATCCCCGGCTGGCAAACGACTTGCAAACAGCTCGCGGGAGAAGGTTTGCACTTGGTGGTTCGTGCTGTGTCGGTTGCGTAAGGCGGGTGGCGAAGTCTGGGTTCAGAATCGTCTTTGCAGACTAAAACTTTCCGCTTGGTTAATATGTGAGTGTCTGGAGAGAGACTGTTGAGCCTGGGAGAATTAATGGTCATTGGGACCTCGTCACGACTTAGCCAGGGGCAGTGGCTGTGGTGGAGCGGGTGTTGTGAGCATCAGAGGTGTAGGGCAGCGCTGACCCATTTGGGATGCTGATGCATCCCATGAGGATGGACCAGCGAGGACATCCACGTGAGCAGGACCCACCCCAGGATCTATTCCTGATGGACCTAGAGGGACCTGGCATCACACTCGCTGGCCCTTGTCCCTCCAAGGGTGACACAGGGTCTATTACTCTTCCTTTCTGGACTTTTTTTTGCCACCTGATAGAAGAGCTGCTTAATGCAGGTGGCATCCTGGCCACAGACACAGCTGGGGTTCCCATGAGCTGCGGGATATCCTGGGCACGCTCTCCCTGCTGCTTAATTAGCCTAACGAGGGGCTGCTGCCATGAACAGTCTCCTGGGACCCTGTGCAGGAACGGATGGCACTGACTTGGGTTCAACTGGTGTTTGCTTCTTATGTCAATAAATTCAGATTTTTTTCATCTCTGTGGAAATCAACGCCCACCTAAAACTCCCCGATGCTAAAACTTCCACTGGGGAACTAATAGTCACATTTGTAAACCCGCTCTGTTTATAACCTGTGGTTTCCAAATCATCATTGCTGCCTGAAAAAAAACAGCCTGTTCTCCCTCAGCTAAAAATATTTTTCTCCGAAAACGTGCATAAAATACCTTCATTCGTTCTGAGGCAGAGCCAGGGAGGGGAATGTCTGTGTTTCCCCTGGGGCTTGGGGACGTTCGCCTTGCCCGTGCGTGAACCAGACCTGACCGGGTGCCGAAGCCGGACTTGACTTGCTCAGTGCAGCGTCCTGGACCAAAAAGGGGAAAACTGCTCAGAAAGGGTCAGAAGAGGCAGCGGGACCTTGGCGACCTCTTAATTGGTGGTCCCAAGAGGCTTGAAGGACCTTTAGCCATCAGCAACTGGAGCATCGACTGCCTGCTCCCCAGGTGCTGTTAGCGTAATGAATAGAGAATGAGGGCTCTACACCAGCCTGCCTTGTCCTACGCCGTGTTTGAAGGAGAACATGGAAAAAGAAGGGTTAAAACTCCCTCTGAAAATATCCAGGTGGGTGTGTGCTTCACACACTCCAGTGCCTGAGCATCATAGCACTGCGCTGGTTTTTTTTTTTTTTACAGCCGTAATACAATAACACGTTATGTGAGAGGTGAAGGGGTGGGGGGAACGCTTCTAACAATGGGGGAAAAAATCCAAATGGAAATTAAAAGGCCCTCGTGAAGTTGTGCTGCTCGGGAGCCGGGGAAGCAGTCGCTGTAAAACCAGGATAAATACACCAGTGTCGCTGAAAGGAAGAGCTGGCGTCAGGGTTTTTTGGAGGGTTTAATACCAGCCGCTACACCTGGACGCTTTGTGTGAAGCCCTCGGGCACTGTGGTTTGCATCACGGGATTTTGCGGGGTGGAGCACGGCCAAGGGAAGGCAGGAATGAACGATCGCCGGCGGTGCCTGCCCTGCTCATCGCAAAGCCGGAGCCCGCCGGAGGGGCCCCAGCCCGTGCCGCCGGAGGAAAGACCGGCTCGCCAAGACCCCACGGCTGGCCGGAGGAAAGCCCGGCTCGCCAAGCCCCGACGGCTGGGAGCCTGGCCGCTTCCTCTGCCCTCCCGGTGAAATCCCGTGCACACCCGCGCCCTGATGTCCAGCCGCGGGAGAGAGTGGCTCCTGGCAGGCTGCTCTCCTCTGCGCGGGGTTGCAGCGTGAGCCTGGGGATGAGGAGGGCAGGTCCTTCCTCGTTGTGGTGCTGCCTGGATTTTGGGATGACCGTCCTGGAAAGCGGCCGGTGCCCTTCTGGCAATTCCCCTGAGCTCCCCCACGGCAGAGGCGAGGACGCTTTGCCCTCCGGTATTGAGTGCACCTTGCACAACCCAAATCCTGCGTGTCCTCGGTGGTCTTTTTGGTCTCGGAGGTCCAGAGGTGGAGGGGGC
>NW_010523276.1:0-532 GCF_000687285.1 Phaethon lepturus | reverse complement strand
GGGAACAGGCTCTTCCCCCGGGGGCAGCATTTTCCTGAGGCAGGGAGAGCAGCGCAACCTCCAGGCAAGGGAGTTTGGGCGAGCGGATGCCGGGCATGGAGGACAAGCGTTAAATCGGAGCACAGGCGCAGCATCCCCACGGGATTGCTCTGCCGACGCCTGTACCGTCGCAAGGAGCGTTGTCCTATGGGATAAACCAGTAAAGAGGCGACCCTGAGTCCGAAAGCGGAGCAATGCTTTGATCACACCAGACAAGACTTTTTTTTTTTCCCCTCTTCCCTTCTTTTCCTTTCATGAATGGTGCCGGTCTCCAACCTGCTGTCTGCCCCATCTCCCACTCCCTTCCCAGCTCTTTCCTTCCAGGACAATTAGTAAAGTGTTTAGTCTTTCGTTTGGATGAATAATTAATTCCCCAGCTCTGTAAATGATTCATGTGCCATATGCCATGGCGAGGGGACGCGCCTGACATCGGCACCTTGTATAAAGGGCAGGGCTCTTTCCCCGCCCCGGCGAGGGGATGGGGTGGGTGACG
>NW_010523275.1:0-17967 GCF_000687285.1 Phaethon lepturus | reverse complement strand
ACTCAACGGCAACTACTCTAACTAAACAATTTAACTAAACAAACAAGTCCCCTGCAACACAGCTTTTACACTTCGACAAAGAGAGGAGAGAGAAGGAGAAAGGGGGGGGAGGGCGAGGGGAGGGGGGGGTTTTTTTGCGAGGGAGAGAGAGAGGCAGCAAAGAAGATATCATGACCCATGGATCCAGCAGCATCCCGTTGGTCCTCTTGATGCTCCTTGGTGGTGGGGATCCCCATTTTCACTTCTGATGGTGTCATTTTTATACAGTCCGAGTCCCACAATCTCCGTCTGATCCCAAGAAACTTCACGCATCTACAACAGGCTGATTCCAAGAAAATTCATGCATATGCAATCGGCTGATGCAACAGGCAACGGCTCATCTGCAGGTGTTGGTGTCTCCTCTCACCATATCTCTCCTCTGCAGGAACCGGTCATTGCGCCTGCACTGTACCTCTGCTTTATGGGAACAGGTCCTTGCGCCTGCACTGTTTTTCGGTCTTCTCTGGGGTCCACTCCGTATCAAGGCATGTTCAAGCCATTATACCAAAAAACGTGTGGGTTCCTCAGGACCGTGAAATGTTTAAGACAGAAACCGCGTATCGGTCTGCCACAGGATCCCATCATGCCCCATAGAATTGTGGGTGTCCAGGTGGCTTAACAGGTCCTTAAGTGTTTCCTGACGGATTATGAGGAGTTTATTGTGCTCTCCATCCCCATCTTCCAGCTCAGGGGGCTGTGGCTATTGAAGACTGAGGCAAAGAAGGCATTAAGTACCTCAGCCTTGTCCTCCACCTTGGTGACAGTGTTCCCCACCATATCCAGTAAGGGATGGAGATTCTCCTTGCCTCTCTTTTTTATATATTTTTTAATATATTTGTAGAAGCATTTTTTGTTACCCTTTACGACTGTGGCCAGATTGAGCTCTAGCTGGGCTTTTGCCTTTCTAATTTTGTCTCTGCTTGACTTAACAAGATCCTTGTGCTCTTCTTGAGTTGCTTTCCTGGTCTTCCAAAGGCGATAAACTCTCCTCTTTTCCCCGAGTCCCAGCAAAATCTCCCTGTTCAGCTGCAGCCCAAGATTTTTACAGACATGAATACAATCTTAGTAAACAGTGATTGTGATACAAACAGTCTTGTGATATCCAATGGATGAGGACAACCAGAGTAGTTTCCAACCATCTAAACACTGCCAATAGTCTGACTGTAACAGCCCAGGGCTCAATGTAAGATATCTACTGGAAAATTTGTATTTAGATTTCACTCTGATATAACTCTGTATCCAGTGCTGGATTATGTTAATATCCACTGTTAGTTGCTGGCATTGTGGGGAAGGGAGGAAATGATATCTTTAAGTTAAAAAGTTGAAACCAGCAGTTGTTAAGTGCCAGGGCTCAAGTAACACAATGCTCATTGGGACTCGGATATGGAAAGCAGACATTTGTCAGGCTCCTTGGCTTTGAGAATTTAGTGAACTTGTCTAACATAAATTATCAAGTATTAACAATGAAAAGCGAAGTGGCTATTCAATTTCAGGCATCTAACCTTGGTGTCTAAATCAGAGACGTGAGCTTCCTATAGCCCATCAAGGATATTCCTGTGAAGGGACTCTGTGCTCTCTTCCCTTTTCCCATACTATTGATGCTTCATCAGGCTACAAGAGACTTTAACCCTACAGGCTGAAGTTTTTATCAATATTAGCAACTCTTACCATGCCTGGGTATAGAAGTTCCTGTATCCTAGAGTTTTGCTTCTGATTCGAGGTTTCAGTCTGACTCTCTGGGCAGATGACTTCCAGCTGAGATCAGGGCCTTAGGTCTAACTTAAATATGGCAGGTCTGAGCTTCATTAACAGGGATGTGCTGGAAACTGCTTTCACTGGGTTTTGGATGAGGTCAGAGAGCTGCTAAGATTAACTTACTTAGGGAACAAGCCGTAAGAGAAATTATCACAAGACTCTGAAGAGCAATGAAATTAATCTTCTAGCCACCAAAATACTGCAACACAGAGTTTTCTGGAACACTCCATTGCAGGAGGTATAGTGCACAGCTGGGAGCGGGGCAACAGCACCCATCCTTCCCTGCTAATTTCTAGGTTTGGGTGACAAACCTGTGGCTCATTAAGAGACGGGAGCTAATTGAAGAGGAACTTGGAGAGGAGGCTAGACTTCTGTTGGCCAGGTTCCTGGGAGTTATAGTGTGCTAGTCCTTTTCTTCCAGCTAAAAAGAGGGTGCTGGTAGGGTTGATTAATGCTGGTGTGGTTTGCTTTGCTTTGAGTTAGGGAGGAGCGCTGGTCCTGGGAGCAGGGAAGCTTCTGGCTCTCCCTGGGAGAGGTAGATAGAGGTGGGTTGTGAATGGCACTGCAGCGGGAGGACGGGAGCCCTGAGGAGTGTTTTGCTGCTTGGAAGAAAGTCTGCTTCTTTTGAATGGGCTTTTTGCTCTCTACTTGACATCCTCTTTCCAGGTGAGTGCCACTGACCTTTTCACATGTCCTGTGTGAACTGTGTGTCCTGTTCACCAGACCGGCTTTGTAAAGCACCACAGGCTGTCGGTGACCTGGCGAGTCAATAACAGGTCAGTTGTGTCATATGCCAGACTTTTCTTTTTAATTACATCATCATTTGAATAAAGATGTGCTTTTGGAGGGGTAATAACACTCTTTTAAATCATCTCAAATCTC
The DNA here is from genome assembly GCF_000687285.1 of Phaethon lepturus. NCBI lineage: Eukaryota > Metazoa > Chordata > Aves > Phaethontiformes > Phaethontidae > Phaethon > Phaethon lepturus. The sequence goes on along the minus strand of NW_010523275.1, from coordinate 15,291 downwards.
TGGGGTGATTAATTATTAGTTTTTAGAAAATCTTGCTAAAGCCATGTTAATGAAAAGATTGTAAAGTATCGTTGCTTTTCTTTCATGCTGATTATGAAAACAAACAACACTCAGACGCAGGCTTATGAAGCTGACTGCATGGCACCTGAAGCTATAAGAAAAATGTTCAGTCTGCCAGAAGATATCCTATTTTAGGTGGTAGAACACAAATCTGGGAGGCGGAACTCCGGAGTGGTGTTATAAGCTATGCTTCTGATCTTGGGTAAAAAAAATATTTGCTTCAAGAAAAGCAATTTCTAACTTAGAGATAATGTTCCTTTTTTGTTTTTTTTTTTTAATAAACCCTCACTGTATCTTAATAGCGCTTCATGATTTACAGACATGTATAATTCTCACTTTTCTCTGTGGCCTTATAAAAAATACAGTCCAGTTTTTACAAAAGGTCTGAATACATAAAAGTGTTAAAGACAAGTTAAGAAAATTTCTGCATTGCATGTTCTCCACTCTTGCTAATTCCTTCGTCCAGCCAATAAGAAAGTTATTTTATGGTTTGTCTGCTGTTTTATGGGCTCTTATGAATTACCGGAGGAAACCCATAATGGAAGGATACTCTTATTTCATGGGGTGTGTATTGAGATACATAGCCAGTCTGATCCCTTCCAGCAGCAGGAACTGTAATTACAAGATTTCAAAAACTTTCTGGCCACTTCACTCCAAAATGAGACAACTGCAACTAACCTGTGTCGGTGTGTGCAGCGTGCGATGAATCTTGACTGTAATTTAGTATCTGTTGCTTGGCCAGGGAAGGATGTTCATATTTTCTAAGTTGATGAGTGTGTGGATTTTTGTATTGTGGAGCATTATAGGGGTTAATTTAATAGCTACCACCAAAACCACTTTGGAAGGGTGAATAATACAACAGTGCTCCCTGGCAGTGAGAGGACTGGGTGATATGGATGATGGTAGATGGAGGCCTTGGGCAGAAAAAACAGCTACTGTTCTCTTAGCCATGAGGTTGTCTGTGTCCTCTCCCATCTGAGAAATATTGCAAGTACTGAGGATTTGCCGCTGCTACGTAACATTTATCAGTTCTTGTTGCATCACCAGAAAAATCACAGGAGCTTCTGACTAGAATGATACTGAGGTTAAAATGCTTCCCAAGTGAAATGGGTATATTCAGATATTGCTTAAAATTTTGTTTTCTTTCTCTGCTCTACCTTGTATTGCAAGGAGGTTTAGGCTGTGGTGCAGGAACAATCAAACCGCCACAGCTGTACCCAGTGTGAACAGTTCAACAACTGGCCTGAACTTTAATTCAGTTTTTTTGTTGAGTACAAACTTCAGAGTTTAGTGTTAGAAACAATGCCACATGAAAGAAATGATGCATAAAATAGTAGTTTCCTAATCCACTGTCCTTTTGGTGTGCATTATAGCGTGGAAGTCTAGCATGAGCCTCCAGTTTCCTGAGCAGCCCGAAGTGTTCTGCTGAATTTAGGCATCTAAATAAAGGGTAACTGTGATCATTTTTCATTTGCTTTGCGGCTTTTTTTCCAAATCACGATTATGACACGTTGTCTACATTCTGTACCTTTTATATCTGTGCAAATATTGTTTATTTCTGCAGACTCTTAAACTGAGCCTATGTTGGGGAGATCAACTGAGGTCCTGCGCCAGTCCTATCACTGACATCTGTGGGAGGAAGAAGCCGTCTTTTTTTACCTAGGTGATGCTTAACTACGTAGCAAGTTGCCTTTTAAAGTTTTAGCCAGCTGGTTTATACTGTAGTACCTTGTTCCACCAAGCATTGCTTGCAGCCTCTCAACTAACCTTGTGCCCATGCTGAAGGGACAGCAGCCTGTATGGGAAAATAATATGGAACACATGCTGCTGTAAGACTGCTTTCACAGCTCACAGGGGTCTTTCCTTAGGCTCAATTCTTCCAGGAGCAACTTACAGCACCTGTGAACAGGTCAGATGCAGCCTAATATCTGTCCTAATACCACTGCATTCAAGAAGAGCTGTAGTGTAATTTTAGCGCTGCTTTGAGGTTCTACGTAAGATTTGTTTGTTCTTCTCTAAATATGTCTTTTTCTTTTCCTCCTGACAGTCTTGCTTACAAAAAAACCAAGAAAAAATGAAGAGTTGGTACGGAGCATTTATGTAGGCTTGAAATGCTGCCTTGGTCTGGAAAAACAAGCCTTTCCTGATTTCCTAGCTTTGTGCATAAGACTTTAACGAGTCACATCTGGTGGTTCTTCATGTCATGTTACATTATGAATCTTTATGGGCAATTAACTGGTTGGGTATGAAAACACCCACACTAGTAATGGGTCAATGGGCACATCTAGTTTCTGAATTCAGCTCAAATTGTTAAGTCTGTCTCCAAAGAAAAAGCACACTATTTTCGTTCTGATGAATTTGATGAGACAGTGGTAGGACATAGAGTAAACAGAAAACTTTCTCTGCATAAATATTGGCTGGTGGAAATGGGTAGTGTTCTTCCCTCCTCATCTTGTACTTTAAACAAATAGCAATAACCAAATAACTTCTTTTATGTAATTACACTTATGGCCATGAAAATAATTATTGGAGTTGATATGATAAGTTATTTGAACTGTTCTTTGTTTAGAAGTATTACTTAGTGGGTTTAAAAATATATATTTCCAGCTTCTTTAGCAGGAGTTGTGCAGCCAAAAAATCTCCTCTGGCCTTGAAGTATGGCTAAGAGTCATTGCTCAAGGTTGTTTTGCTTCTTTCTTTTCCCTCCCCATCTTCTTCTCCCCCACCAACATGGAGCGTCATGAGCGATTGTGTGTTCCTGAATATTTTCCGCACCGATTTCTGAATCGCGCCACGGTCTGCTCCGATGCTGAGTTGTGCCAGTACCTTCAGCAATCCTGGGAAGGGCAAGGGAAGCCCAACGTGGTTCTGTCCACCTTAGGGTTATTTCTTAGCTGTGATCAAAGCAGGTACAGATTCAGCAGGTGGCTCCCAGACATGATGCTGTCTGTAGCACCGTGATGCGCTGGTGCATCAGCCCCATCCTTGTGCAGCACAAATCACAAGGAGCAGGTTCCTTGTCCATGTCTGTGTGGTGCAGGAACTCCTTCTCCGAAGTCCTCTGTGGTGGTGGAGGAAAGCAGGGCTTTGCCATGAACGTTGGTGGTGCAGAGCAGGACCTGGTAGGGTTAGAGCTCACGTCGGTATTCATTTAAATACTAACGAATTTGAGGCCTTAATTTAAACAACAAAATCACGTTGCTACTGTGAGCCAAGGGGATGGGCAGCCCCATGCACCCGTGGCTCAGCTTCTTGCTGCGCGCAGGAGCCAGGCACGCGAGAATTTAAACCAAACGTTGTGAAACCAGATCAGGTCTGAACTGTCTGCTTAAAAAGTAACATCTCTAGTTTTCACATGAAATTCTTAATTTTAGATGACACCTTTGACTGGAAGTGACAGTGGAGCAGATCATTTGTGTAATTACAGCAACAGTCGTGGAGGAAGAAAGGAATATCTCCAAAGCATATAAAACATGAAATGGATTTGATAGTGTATGAACTCTGTAACCGGAGCTGCAGGAACCTTCTGGCTTAGTGAGGTTATAAACCTGGTAATGTCTTAGCTGAGGTACTAAAAAGTCATGAGATCAGTCTTTCTCTACACTTCAGGTGAAGCAAAGTAATTAATAAAGTGGAAAAAGTGAACTTTTAATGAGTCTAAGAAGGTTTAGCCACCCTGCTAACAGCAGAAATGCTAATGCAGCTCTGGATGGAAGCAGATGGGACTCGCTGCAGAAGGAGTGTTTAGCATGTAAAAAAAAAAAAGGTTTGTACAATGGATTTGAGGTTAACTTTGTTATGTACATGCTAAATTCTGTGCTGGAAGACTGCATGCATTAGGCACTGAACATTAGCTTAGTCTTCCTCACTGCCTTGCTTTCAAGTTGCACCTTTTCCAGAAATGTATTTTTGACATACCACCATTTTTTTCTCAAGGAGCAAGCTGTCATTAAGCTAATAAACACCTTTATACTCATTGTAAGGAGATGCTTTACACTCTGTTCTAGAAAACATTGTGTAGGATATACATCAGGGTTTCTTACAGTGAATACACAAAGCAATCTGTAGAAAACAAAGAAGAAAGCGTCTAAAAATCAGGACTAAAGCAATATGTTCCTGAGAAGGAAATTTCCTGTAATGGTTAGATAAGTTCTTAGCATGTATTGCAAGCAACAAACACTCTCCAAATACCCTGCATGAGGAAAATAATCTTGAGTGAAGTAATTTGTACACACTTGAGAACTTGATAATGATCCTGAAAGTCTGTTTTGGATAAATGGGAAATTCTTTTCTGCTATTTAAAAATGTAAAATCAAATGCGGTTTTTTGTTGCTTATATGAAGATCACAGCTAATTAGCCTTAGTTAAGTAAAGCATATCCTTTTGAAAATTGGAGACAAGTTCCTTTGCCCTCTGAAGAATTGTCTGTTATTTACTTTGTTAATATTAATATCCTGCAGCCTCTAAACTCTGAGTCAGTGTCATTGGAGACAGCCTTGTAACAAACAACTCAGACCCCCAGTAAAATAATGACTTTTAGATATCTCGTTTTCTTTTGGTTTTAAACAAGTTGAAATAACGAGTGATGAGTGGAGCCTAATATTCTTAAGGTAAAATCCAAATTCAAGTGCAAGCCTTTGGAATCTTACTCTGTACCTTCCCCTGCACACCTTGTACGCAACTTGAGCGTAAGGTACCAGAGCAAGTGAAGCTCTTTAAGTAGTTCTGGTGGGAACTGCAGGAGCTGTAACTTGGGTGAGCAGCCGGGTGTGAGGGCTTTTGAGGAGGTGAGCTGCTCCTCCGGCGATGCCCCCGGGCTCCCAGGCTGGAAGGGGCGTCTGGGCGCAGAGAGCAGCCTTGCAGGTACCTGCAGGAGGATGATATTCCCCCACTTGTGTTGGGAGGCGATGGTGAGACCTGCTCTGGTGAGCAGCAGATGACCTTGGCCATCCCCCTTCTGCTCCTGCTTCACTCCTCTGCACCAGGTGGAGGGAAGACAAGAAAAATCTGATTGACTGGAAAAGCTGCACAGAAGGATGGTGGAAAGCTCCAGAAGGAGCATGTCCTGGAAGTGCAGACTTACTCAAATATTCTCAGTATATCTGGTGGATTTTTTTTTTGTGTGTTTTCGAGGGGTAACCAGCTTCTTGAATTGCACCCAGCATGAGCGAGGCAACAGAGTGGGGACTCTGGGTGCAGGATTTGCTGTGCCTGGGGAAATGGGTTGGTCATCTTGCCCTCTGCCACCCTCAGCCTCTTGGGCTTCATCAGGGACCAAACCAAAGCAAGAGCTTTGCAGTAAGCTGGTCTTCAGCTCACAAAGCATGGATGAGTAATAACAAAGTCAGTGCAGATCAACTGGAAAACTAGGCAAAATATTATTGGGGGTGATGTAGGAATGAGTGGAATTCATTATTCATAGGGGTTAGGATGATGAGTCAGCCAACAGTCCTTTGTAAAGCTTGCGAAAATGCAGGAGTTGGCATTAAAAGTTCCTTACTGTTTGTGCTTTGCTTGCACTTGGAGATACCAGCAAAAACCGAGTGCTTTTGGAAATTGGCACTATGTGTGCACACAGGAGGAGATGAAAACAGCACCAAGAGCTGAGTGTCTAGTGCTGTCACCCACCAAGGGTGGGAGAGAGGCTTCTGGCCACACTTAACATGCTCTGTTATGCTACCACCCCAGAAGCATGTGTAGCTGCTGGATGTGAAATTCTGTTTTCACATACACAGTAAAAACAAGATGTTCACCAAAGCCGAGGTGTCCCAGATGTGTCCTGATGGAGCTCAGGGCTGCAAGGAGAGAGAGAGAGGGGTGGGAGGGAAACACCACAAAAAAAAAATCCTTTACCCTTATTGGTTGCTCTATTGAATTATCCAAACTGGAAATAAATATTACTAATAAAGAATTAAATACTTAACCAGAATGCATGATTACAAATTGAAAGCCATATACTTCTTACGGCTGTATATAACTTTAATAGCTATCGTCTAGGTTACAGTTTCTAAGCTGTTTGGGAGGTTTGGAAGCCCCTGTCCCATTAATTGCAATGGGAACTGAGCACCCAGATCCCCAAGGTGACTTTGAAAATCTCTGCCTAAACATATCTTTCTCCTCGGTGTTCACAAGTTGAATGGAAGTGAAGTTTCTGGGATATGATAATTTCATATTAGAATAAATCTTGTATAAGTTAAAATCCCTGGAAACTCCAAGGTAGTAGGAGTTATATATTGGGGCATCTTTAACAAGATCACTGAAGAGATTACTGGTTCAATAAATGAAGATTTTTATCTTGGCTCCTTTGAGACAAGGAAGACACCAAGGGACTAGAGAGAAGCCAACACAACCCCAGTTTGGAGCGGGGAACAAAAAAAAAAAAAAAAAAAGGACCAGGAAAAACAGCTGGGATATAATAGACCAGTACATCTGACCTTGGTGCTAGGCAAAACTCTAGAAACATTAATAAAGGATGAGATCACAAAACATCTGGAGAAATAAACTAGTCAGCATGGTTTCATAAAGGGTAAATCCTGCCTGACAAATCGCTGGAATTTTTTCAGGGAGATAATGTGGAAAGCAGGCATGGGTGATAGTGTTGGGCTTGATTCTGTCCTTTTTGGTCTCATGGAACTGATCTGAAAGGATTGCTTGGGCAACTGGGGTGTGGGTTGGAGTAATGCTGGTGTAAGGGGGAGGAATGTGAGGTGTAACAGGAGGCAGTACTAATCTACAACTAATACCAAGGGTTAAACTATAGCTCTATGTGTATGTTCTGGAAAAACTTGAGTAAAGGTGGTATCCAGTGAGGTGAATGAAGTGGAGATGATGGATTAAATCTGCAGAGAACTGGACAAGATTGGGAAAGCGTGGAAGGGAATGGTCCATCACCTCCTTTTGAGACAAAGAGTAGATTTCTAAATTTGTAGCTCTGAATTGTGAGGATACATCCTGAACAGATACATTTTGCAGAACTCTGAGCAAGAAGGAGTTGTAGCACTAATGCAAAGCAGAAGCCAAACCCTACATAGAAGTATGAACTGTGAAGATATAAGAGTTTAATCTGGCATATTGTAAAATACTTACCTGGACCTCTGTAGACTGTCCTGCCTGAGGTAGGACACTGCAGCTTCAAATGGACATCCTGGGGATTGGAAAGGGCAGCGGACAGCAGTAATGATAGAAGTACTTGTGAAGTTGCTACGTGCAGAAAGCCTGGGAAACCTGGAAATGTACTCACTTGGGGGAAAAACAAGCTGCTTAAAAGATGATATGAGTTGAAGATTTCAAGATGCTGAGGAGGAATTTGAGAGTAGATGAACTATAGATAAACTCTTTAAAAACTTACTCAGAATCCCAGAATGTTTGTTCATAAATGAAATAATAAGAAAAAAGTAGCTGAAATAAGAATATAGATATGTTTGATTCAAGCAGGGTGAAAGAAACTGTTAAATTGCTGACCCAGGATGAAGGCGGCGGCATTTCCCGTTGCCATCTAACTGTGCTGAAAAACAGGGAGACATTCATGGAGCTGGGGTGGGGGCAGAAGTCAGCTCTGTCCTTTTTGACCGTAACCCATGTCTTGACTGGTTATGTAGTTAAAGGCCAAATAATTAATCTTAAGACCTGCGAGTAAGGGCTGAGCGTGCAGGCAGTGCCGATGGGTCAGGTAGTACGTGGTGCCTTGCTGGTCCGGAGCTGCCCAAGTGACACCAGGAAAGGCCAGAGCTGTACCTGAAGGAGGTTTCTTGGTTTATAAGGTGCACTCTCTGCTGCTTGGCACATCCGCATCACTCCCACAGGCCCTTTTTACTTTCTTTCCCAATTGGGGGGTGTGTGGGAAATCCCACAAATTCCTGGTGTCAGGTGGAAAGCAAAAGAAAATTGGAGAGTGGGGGCCACCACCAAAAAACCCAACCATCCTTTAATATTTACAAGGGGTTTTTTATGACAAAGCTTCCCAATACTGAAGAATTCTGTTATGACAATACCGTGAAGTTAAACTGTTGCGAGCTAAACACGTGCAAGGGGCTGGGCTTACCAGGCTCGTGTAAACGGATGACGACAAAAAGCGCATCAGTCCTGAAATGCCATTGAGCAAAGGGAATGCATGTCTGCATGCTATGACCTACAAGGAATTATCTAGCAGAGATCTTACTAATTTTATTGTTGATCCACAAATACTCTTGCTGAGTCTATGACCTATAAATCAGTCCACTTGCAAGATTGTACTAGTACAACAATTTATGGAGAAACAACACAAGAAAAATGGAGACAGTGCACAAATTTTTTAGTAATGGAAGCTGCATGCGTGTTCTCTTACCCAATGTGTACTGAACTTCATGCACAAAAATAGAAATACCACTGTTTCTTCATGCTCAGTGACACTGTTGATGTGAGCCAGAACAGGCGAGAACAGTCTTCTCTCTGCTCTAAAAAAAAAAACAAACAACTTTTTTCATCAGATCATATAAGCACACTATAAAGCCACTCACATTTTTTTCTTAGCATTATTCAAATCCACTCACTAAACTGTGTTTGTTCAGGGTGGGGTTTTTTCCTTATTGCAAACAGTTGGCAAATTAACGTGGCTAAAATAAGACTCGGCTGGAGCCTTTGAATGAAGCTGTTACCTAACGTGAAGGCAGCAAATGCTTCTCAGGGCTTGAAGTTGTTCATGTCTATTTGTTGCTTTGCTTGATTTCCGCATACTTCTGCTCTTCATCGGGTTGATTAGGAGTGATGACCCTAAAATACTATGGGGAAGCTCCTTTGCGATTTGCTATCTGACCACAAACAGGAAATACTAAACTCTTGTGCACAGCAGTGCTCTAACACACTGCTAGTCCTATCAGTAGGGCCAAGATCAAGGGGTAGTGCAAGTTGCAAGTGTTACATCTAACTCCTCAGGTGCCTTTCTTTTCAAATCTGCCCGCTTTCATAGTTCCCTGTCACTTTTTTATTTCCTTTTTATTAATTTTTACAATATTCTCTAATAGAACTAAATGGAAACTATTACTTCAGCTACTTTATTTACGGTAACATAAAAGGGTGTAGATCTAAGCTGGAATAACTCCAGTATCTTCCAGAGCACGTAGCTGTTGTGCCAATGAAACTTTATTTCTTCTTTAACCTGCTTCTCACTTTTCTGCATCTTTCCACATTGCCTTCAGGAATGAGTCATTAATAGCTGCTCCTCAGGAAAAAAGTGAGAACTCTTTCAGTCCATAATTCACCCTCACAATTCAAGTACAGAGTCAGTTTTGAACCTTTTTATACTGCATCATTGCATAACCACCAAAACAGATGGAGTACTCGGTTTAAAAGATACGACCAAATTCACTGCAGAGGCTACTCCGATCTCCCTTTAAAGTCCCGTTCCGGTCAATAGGATTTCATGCTAGACTTCTAAACTGATGTCAGGTGCTTGGAGTTGCTGTACCTGCTTCCTAGACACGTGGCTTTTTCCCACCTATGAGCTGTGTGTGTGACTGAAGTTGTGTGCCAGCGCGCACATCCTGCTGCGTGGGGTGTTGTGACCTGCCTGATCAAGTGCCGTGCGACTCTAACCCGCCGAACGTGATGGAAATTGGTACGCAATTTAAATCTGCCATGCCTGTTTTTGCTGCAGATAAAAGTATGTTGATTTGCCAACCCCAACTGTGAAATGTTCCCACTGCCTGAACTATTTTCTACACAACGTTTGTTTTCTTTGTAAAAGCCTTTTTCTATTGATCTGAATTGACTTGTGCAGAAAAGCCTTGTGAGTTCAATGCAGGTTGTTACCGTGCACTTACTGTGAGCAGCAGAGCAACACAAAAGGATGCTTTTGTGTAGATGTGCAACATGCGTATTTCAAGACATGTCTCCCTGTATTGATATTTGGTCTGATCTTGCTTTCAGAGTATAAGCAAGTAGTCAATTAATGCATTTTTAAATGTTTTGAGGAGAAGCCTAATCTAAAATCCGAGGAGGGCACAGGTTTGGGTAGAGGAATGCTGAGTCGGCGTGTTTTCCTGGATTGAACTGAAATTGATCTCAATCTTTCAGCTGAGACAACATCCACTTCTAGACTTTTATCCTAGCTGTATGTTGGGGATGGGGGGAAGCACCAAAATGCAAGCAGAAAGAGCATCTTAGTTTTCGCCCTGATGAAATTATTGGTTTTATGAAGTTTTTGAGCCCGTTGTGCAGCTCGGTTACTTTATCAAAGAACTGTGAGTAGGTTTGGGGTAGGAAGAAATCTCCATTCTTGAGTGTTTTATCCACAAACGCTCTTGAGCTGTAGGTCCCTGCTGCGCACACGGGGCTCAGCTGCTCGGCTGCTCATCTGCCATAGCGAGGGGGGGGAAGTTTTGTTTCCTTGAGGAATATCAATACAGCAAGGATTTGGCACTACATCTGCGTACTTGTGGGTGCAGCCTCAAAGAGGGAGACTGAAAAACAGAAGAGCAAGCCCCGTTGTAGGTAAGGTAAAGCACCCGCAGGAGCTACTCAAAGCATGCATGATGAACCAGCTCCAGAATAAGAACGATTTGATGGCAAAAAGGCAGACCACGGCATCTTCTGTTCACAGAAGCTCCGGGATCGTGCAGGTGGAGGAGCGGACCGCAGCAAGCTCTTGCTGTTTACCCAAGCTCTGTCCCAGCGACCTCCAGCCAGCCTTTGAGCCTTTCCTGAGCACAAGCTGCAAAACTCAGCCCAGAGCTGCCAGCTAAACCATAAATTAGCAGATTTATACTTGCGTTAAAATATCTCTGAGGCTGGCCTGCCCATTTTCTTGATAGGTCAATAAACTGTGCCCGTGGAGTCCAGCTTTAAGTTGCATTTGTGCAGATGCCAAAAGCAGGAATAACCCACGGGTGCTGCATTGAGCTTCCTCAGCCAGACAACCTGAGTTACATTTACTTCTTGGGTGTGGAGCAGGGATGTGCCTCCCTGTACCTTGTTCTGTGGAGTGGAAGTACTTGCATCATAAATGACCAGAAGACAAATGTGAACAGAAACCTTGCTTAGTCCAGCAAATATTTTGTGTGATCCCTTTGTATGTGAATTGAAGAGCAGCAATGTCCAGAATGACCATCATTCATGCGGAACATGCTTCCAACACTGTGATTTACCTCTGTTGGAGGAAACAAGGAAATAGCTTTTAGTGCCTGCATGCAGAAATAATGGCATTACCGGTGGTGCCCACCCAGCAAAGGATGGCGTCTGCTTTGATGGGCAAGCGGCTGGCCCCCTCTGTGCCAGAAACAAGAGCTTCTCATCTGGTTTTTTTTGAAAAAGTGAGGATTTGGGCACATAGTGTTAAGACTTGTGTTGTTGGTTAGTTTGAGGTCAAACGCTCTCTGTTCATCTGTCCAAGGAAAACTTAACACCAATGGGGTTTTTTTTGCTGGTTTTGTGTGCACATCAGCTGTTTTTTAGAACAATTGGTTTGCACAGAGAGGTGAATCCTTCTCCCCTCCTTCCTCCTTTCGCTTGTAGAGGCAACGCAGGGTTTGGCGGGGGGAAGCCTTCTCGGATGCCGGGCAGGGGCTCTCACTCAGTGCCCTCCCGGGAGCTGGAGAGGCCAGTGCCTGCGGGAGGGTAGAGGCTGGTAGGAAGTAAAGCATTAACGATGTTTCACAACTACTCCAAAAAGTAGAGCCAGGTTTCTTTCCCCGGCAATATGCATCGCAGCCCAAATCCGTCAAGGCTCCTGCATCCAACTTTAAGCGCAGGAATGGGCCCCCGAAGGACGGCGCGCGGGCTGCGGCAAGCCTGTACTTACACAGGCGGTGTTGATTCAGGATTAAGGTGAATAGAGCTGGCTCCTCTGGGGATGTATATATTAGACTTTTTGAAAAACTTTTGACCTTATCCATGCTCGTTTTGTGTTTTAAGTAATCATGATGGCTCCCACGATTCGTGCCTCCTGAAGCTCACGGTCTGTCGCTGGCGTGGTTAAAGAGTGAAGGCTTTGAGAGGGGCTAAAATGGTTTAAGGAAATAAATCCCGTTGAATTGAGTGTGACCCAAGCACCTCGCTCCCCCAGGACCTTTGGATCATCCCCATTTATAAGTCTTGTGCAAAAATATGAAAAGTTCTGGTGACTCTGGGTGCTTCGATTCAAAGGTGAAGGGGGAATTCGGGGTCTGCTCGAAACCCTGAACTCTTCTCAACAGCAATGTCACAAGCCAGGCACACAAAAAATGGCCCTTCAGATGGAAAGCTATTCCTGAAATTCGGGCAGCTGTAGTGATTTTAGAAGCAAATTATCCCACTGAAGTATTGTAGCAAATACGTTAAGTCATAAATTCTTCTTCTGTAGTAACTTTTGCATGCCTTCGGAATTGCACAGAGCTGAGGAGCAGGAAGCAAATGAAGTTCACACACCAACTACAAAGCCTCTCTGAGAAAGATATCATATCTTGCTAAACCTGCTTTTTCTTAAGTAAGAAACAGCGGGCAGCAGCGCTGTGCTGGTCCTGGTCCCGGCACCCTGCCCAAGCGAAGGACTCGAGCTGGGACGTCCGCTGCCGGAGCAGAGCAGCGCGCAGCCTAATGAGCGCCGAGTGACGACGGCACTGCCGCCGAAGCACACGCCACGTGTGCATGAATATCAAATGAATTCATTATAATCACTGCTATTTCCATGAATACCAAATGAACTTATAACAACCGAACTCCTAAAGAGTTACCGATTTGTGTTTAAAAAAAAAAACACAAAAAAACCCCCAAAAACAAACCGACACAAAGAACAAACAGAAACAGTGGAAAAAGTAACCTCGTCGTATATTGGAGAGGTGCCATTTAGACAAAGTGTTTGAAAAAGATTCAAGCGGTTGCTGATGGTTTCTGCCCGTTGTTTGGTGGGGGTTTTTTTAATAGAAGTCTCATTTTGAATGCTAAATACCAGATAATGAGGGTGTAGAATTATTTAATTGCTTAACTGACACTCTCAATTAAGTGGAGGGTTTTTTGAAAATAAGTGTCTCTGCTGTAGAAGGACAACACAGATAACTCTCTAGGAGTATATAGGCTAATGAAGGGCTCATATGTAGCACCCTTTAGATTGCTCTTAACTTCCTGAAACAGCGAAACTCTAATTCCCACCAGAACTTCAGAGAACTGAAATTGTGAGGTGTGTTTACTCGTGTTACGATTATGCACCACGGACTGCAAACACCATAAAGTCTGTAAGCCATAGTCTGCTGCAGCCAGATTTCTCCTTCCCTGCCCAAAGGCCAAAACCTGGGGCGGTTCCGCGCTCCCCCGCCCAGCGGGAAGCCCAGCCTGCTCCTGCTCTTCGCTCTTCCCGGCGTCGCGCGCGCTGGCATCGCCGCGCGCGAGGATGGTTGTGGCTTTGCCGTCGGTGTCGAAACACAACAGTTGGTCTGCGTGAACGTGTGGGATGTGGAATCAGACGGGGTAAACGGACTTTGACTCGGTGACCTGCGATATGAAAGGGAAAAGCGCAGTGGTGTTTTCCTTGCGTTGCGGGAGCAGCTACTGAAATACCAATTAAAAGCTATAATGGGAGCTCGGGGTGGATCTGTACAATAGGAAACTTCTAGGTCAGGCAGGAGGGTTGCAATAATAATAATACCAAGTACATTTCCTTATTTAACTTTGTTTTTTATTGTGTTCAGCCCACAGCTGATTTTTTTTTTTACCTTGTAACATAGTCCCTAATTGAGACACATGAAGCTCATAAGAGGCTTTAGACAAGATTCAGCTAGCCACAAAAGTCATTATCTCATTTTCATTTATTAACATGATATTTCCAATGGATTAACAAGGGTTTCCCTTTTGTTGCCTCTGCTATGGCACTAGCCCTAAAGGGGCTGTTGCGTCTCTCCATCTCAAGTGACTTCTTACTCACATTAGATTACAGTAATGTACGTGTTACAGGAATGACATTTATTATACTTCTTGAATTAAAATTCCCTATTTGAAGTAGCTATAATTGCTGGAAATAGGATAAAGTGGACTTGAGTGTTGATTTTAGCAATGAGCTAGTATCAAACTAACTGCTGCTAGAACGGGGCATGCAAAAATCCTCTCCCCTAATTTCAAGTATCTGATCCTGTAATATTTCTGGAATCTGCATTATGATGCAGAACAGGTAATTCCAATTTTCTGAAGAAGCCAGAGATCTTCTTAAGGAACTACCCCCTGTATTTTCCAGAACACCGACAGTTATTTTTCAGGTGTTCGTGGTCCCACCGTTCCACGAGGCTGCGGAGAGCACAGTCACGGCGCAGGTTTTGGTTAGTGGGGAAAAGCGCCGACGGGCCACGCCGCGGGCGCTTGCGGCGCTGAGCCCGAGCGCAGGGACCTGTTATTCTCCTGACGTGTTTTTCGGCTCTGCTCCCTGCTCCCTCGTCCTTCCTCCTCTCCCAGAAGGCTGCTTGAGCAGCGTTACAGCAAGGACCTGCAGAGAGCCTGTCTGCTCCAGGCGCTGTCTGATCTTGTCTGACATAATTTAAACCCGTGCTTCCTGCTTTAGTTTTACATTTTCCAGGGCCTGAAAGGTTCAATGAGAAACTAAATTCACCTAAGCAAAATATAGAATAGGCGATTTAAATCAGTGCAGTCGTTTTCTGCTTACCTGATGCTGCAGGGTGCCTGCCATTGGGCTCGATTTAAAATCAAGACCTGAATTATTTGTGGGTGTCAGAATTCTCCTGATCAGTCCCTCGAGAGGTCTCAGCCCTAAAGAGGGTGAGTTTAACCTTGGCATTTAGGAGGAAAAAAAAAAAGTGTCTCCCTGCTCCAGCCAACCCTCCCCGGGGCAGCCGGGCTCAGCTCTGTTCTGTCCCGAACCGCCGTTGCCTGCCTGGAGGTGCGCGGAGGAGGGAGCACGGAGTTAGCACACAGAGCGGCGGCTTGCTCCTCTGGATCGGCGATTTAATAAGCCTGAGGATATGAAAATCTGCAAAATAAGCTGTGGAGGCTGGAAGAAGAATTCTTCCTGCCTTGTCTTCTGGGGGGACGGCGGGGGTTGGGGGGGAGTAGCAGGGATGTTTAATCCAGGAAGCTCCATCATATGTCAAGTTTAAAATTGTAACCTACAGTGCTTTATAAAAACTATTATGAACACAATCACTAACAGGTTTCAACATAAATTCGTAAACCGAAGCACCCCTGCTGATGTGTTTTGGAATTTCTCCTGCGCTCCCTACTCCAGCGGGTGCTTTCTGTTTTATTTATTAAATTACATATCAAGGCGAACGTCGCGGGGAA
>NW_010523274.1:14766-16700 GCF_000687285.1 Phaethon lepturus | reverse complement strand
TCGCGGCCGGGATTCGCCCCCCGCCCCGCTCGACCTTTCTGCTTGACTTCTCCGAGCACGGTTTTGGCTATAAGCAGCTCCTCTGGGCAGCCGGGAGCAAGGTAGGGTGTCACCTTCTCCGCAGACGTTATACATGAATAAACACCATCCGAGGCCGACCTAACCCGGGTCTGCTGTGTGTCTGTTTCCCTGCTGACACGCCATTAGCGTCTGAAGCATCTGTATTTCCCGAATCGCAACAGAGATAACTTATCGTTCCAGCTCTTATCTCAGACCTGCCCTGTGGATCTGGTGGAAAGACTTCCCCTTTAGCACGTAACAACAGGTGCCTGATACTCGCTTTGAAACATTCCCCTTCCTAAAGAAATGAAGATTTGGGATTCTCGCCCTGTATATTTTGCATCTCTTTTTCCATCTCTATGCCCATATAGCTCAGTTTATTATTATTGGAGCGCTGGCCCCTGTCTTGCTGGCAGTGATACCAGTTCCATGCAATACATGCCCCGGGAAGCATCGGGTGCGTTGGGAGCACCCTTGCATTGCGCTTGCCGAAGTAGGTGTGTCATTTAGAAAGTGGGCTGGGAGGCCATTAGGTACGTATTCAGGAAACTCTTCTGGAAGCTGCAGGAATATAGGAGCACAGGAACAAGCGTCCTTCTGGTTGTCTTTTTCATGTCTCTTTTCTTCTCTTAACAAATCCTCTGGATATCAAGTCAGCACGTCTTACGTTGTGCATAGGCTGGCTTTCTGGGAAAAGAGTCAACAGAGGCAAAAGTGCCCATAGCAGGTAGTGTGACGGCCCCGGAGAGCAGGAGGGGGGCCTAGAGAGGAGCACACCCAGGAGACTTCCCTTTGTGGTCCCTCTTCCAGGGAGTTTCACTCTGCTCCCCAGGGCAGCCAGGCCGGCGTCGCCGGAAGCGGCTTGTCCGGCGAGCTCCTCGGCGCCCTTGCTTGCGAGTCTGGGAGACTGGAGCGTGCTTCTTGTCCCCGCTGCAGCCTGCAGCCGCCGGCGAGCTCCCGGCGTGCTCGGGAGCTGCTGCACGCGTCTCCGCGGAGCCTGGCCCCCAAAAGGTGTGACCCCTCTCAGGGGTTGCTCATGTGGGCTGCTGGCTCAGCCTTGGTCCCTGTGTTTATGCATACCCTATAGACTTCACTGGGGCTTGTGTAGGGGAGCTGCCGGTTTAGAAATGTTACACCTTTCTTATCCTACCTTTAGGTAAGAAAACAGACACACTCCAAGGGAAGAAGAAGATGAGGGCAAGCAGCAGAACTTTATTCCCGCTATATATTCTGAGTACAGCTACCCCTAAATCACATGCTTTGTCGTGCCATGAAATCTTATCCAAAGCAGTGGAAAGGAGCACATAACTAACCACAGAGTTGAGATTCATTACCTCTTCGTAAGAGGTACGAGGAGCATGATAGACACACTGGTGCTATCAGCTATAGATACGCTCCTCGATGCTTTTCATTGTAAGATGCTGGTTCCTCTTGCTTATATAGTTTTGCCATCTGTCTTGATTTGAGTGTTTCAGTGCTTGATGTTTTCATCCAGATCAAGATCCAGGAGACAAGTGAAAATATAATCAGCCCATCTTTCATTTCAAACGAAAAGCTTCTTGAGTTTGCAAAGTTGCAAAGTTCGCAAGGGAAGCCTTGCCAATGCAGCGAGAAAGCTAAACCACCTCAACTGCAGGTGGCTGCTTTTACTGCTATTTGAAGAAATCACAGTTTCACAGTTAATCTATGAGGCTTTTTGTGCATGGCCTGATTTGTAGTTTCTTAATGCTTGGGACTGGCAGTATTGTTTATAGCTTTGCCAAACTTGTAACAATGAAAGAGCTCTTTTCCCGGCTAGTTTCTGATTCAAGGCAAACTGTCCTGGAAGCAGTCAGTTTTGTGGTTCAATTTCCATGAATAAAATTAAGGGAAAG
>NW_010523274.1:12674-14756 GCF_000687285.1 Phaethon lepturus | reverse complement strand
GAAAGAGATATATTTGCAAATCCTAAAAAATCATCACAATTATTTCACTGGGAAAATCTAGCACAACATTCTTTGGTACAGAAACTCAGAATTTGGTAGGGCAGGGAAGAGCCTTTAACCAAACTCTGAAAGTGTCAGTTCACAGCTGCTCCTTTAGCCCGGGCCAGGTACAGTCCTTGCAGGCTCCATATGCATTTACCATGCTTCAGCCTCTCCCCTCACCCGGTCATGACCAGATCATGGATGGAGAAAGAGATCCCAAGTGCGTGGGTTGGAAGAAGATTTCCTTGCAACATCCCTTCGTGGTGACTTTATATTTCTGCGGTTTAGGGTAGGGAAACTGCCAGTAAGGGTCACTCTCTTGTGATCTTATGTGTTTCATCTTATGGGATGAGGCTGGAAGTACGGAGAGGGGGAAACTGCCAGAAGTGTGGAAAGATGGAGGGAGGATGGGGATTCAGACAAGGGAAAAGAGGAGAAAGGGGAAAGCAGAGCAGGAACGGGGTGAGATTAAGAGGATGAGGGAAGCATCAGGGCCCAAAGCAGGACAGAGTACAAGGCTGAAAGGGGATAGAGGGAGAGAAGCCAAAGGGCTTGTAGCTCCCTAAGGGACCCGGAGCAGGATCCAAAAGTGCCACCTCTCAGCATCCGTGTTCTGACTTGCAAGTAGCAGCGGACGTGCTGGCCTTGGACATGCTCCCATACACACACCTCTGGTGAGCACCACTGAAAAGATAACAGCCTGTTACTGCCATTATTTCAAGCAAGGAATGGTGCCACAGAGCTAATTGTGAGTGGAGGACTTAATTCTCCTACCCAGTGATACATTTATTTTAAAACAAGTAATAAAGCTTTCCTCCTCCTGAATTCCATCTGTCTGAGGGGTATGAAGGTTGAATAACTGAGCCTTCAAAAGTTACAGCACGCCAGAATTAAGTTTCTTCTCTTCTGTACATAAATTAAAATGTGCTTCTGTGATCATCTATCTGGCCCCAGTTGACTAAGACTGGACATCCAAAGTTGTGTGATCCCTTGTGAAGAGTTTGATCAAATGACCAAATGCTTTTTAAAAGATTTTAACTGCATATGGCAGTGATAGAGAATAACCACACATTATGTGTGCATTATTTTCATCCCAAAGCCTCCCTCATCATGTGGGTGGAACCCTTCATTCATCACTGAAAATTAGCCCTCATCAGGGTAGGAAATGTGACCTGTTATTTGCACAAGCTCATTGCACTCAGTCTTCTAGCTGGAAGTGAAAGAAACCATCACCTTTTTGTTTTGCTGGGGAGAACAGAGAACAGCTTTGTGCAAGGCAGTGGTTGAGTTATCGTCTCCAGGTGCCCCAACACCCAGTGTAGATGAGCCACGGCCACCAGTTAATGTTATATTGTTCCCTGCCATGATGGCTGGTGCTCGCCCTGACCTTCCTGGCCTTCCAAGACATGAGGTTTCTGGAATAGGCTGGAGAAGTTTCCGATGGTCCAACTTGTCTGTGCGAGTGGGCACAGAGCAGCTGCAGCAGCCTTGTAGCCAGGGCCCTCATCTGACTGCTGTTTTCCTCCTCCTTCTCAATCGCTTTTCAGTCAAGCTCCAAAATGACAATTTGAGGTGGGCAGAGTGAGCGTAACTCTTGGGAGCAGAGGTTTATTATTTTTCCGGCCTTATATGCTTCATAATTTTCAGTGAGGGCACAGCAAAGGCAGAAGTCTTGGTTGCACACTGAATATTCAACAGACTGTTCTGCATCTAACTAATTCTTAAGTAGAGGCGAGCCACTGCTGCACCGAGGAAAATTAGGTTTGTCAGTTCCTTCACATTTTAAAAATAATCTTATAAATCTGCATTCTCTCCATCCTACCTATAGCTCCTCTGTCTCCACCTTTGCACGGCACAAGCCCCAGGTTACCCGGGTTCCTGCAGTACATGCAGAACACATGGTGATGTGTTCAATTTTAATGAAGAGCATTTCCAAAATTAATTACCTAGAAACAAATATTAAATGACTGTTCTCCATAACATCGGAAGAAGAATGATTGCGGAGGAGCGAAGGCTGCTGCGAGCGCTGCCGTTGTGCTC
>NW_010523274.1:10836-12647 GCF_000687285.1 Phaethon lepturus | reverse complement strand
CCCCCCCCCCCCCCCGGGCCCCCGCCCCGGTGTAGTCGCAGCCGACGCTACGCTCCCCTCGACGCCTTGGGTCCCTGCCCGTTTTCCAGCAGGTGCGTGACGCCGGCCGTCGGAATTAAGCGCGCCTGTAAGGTGCGGAGGTTTCCCGCTGCGTTATACCGAGGCCGGCGGTGACTTCAGTCCGGGCTGGACGCGGCTCCCGCCGGCTTTGCAGAACCGCTGCCGGAGTCTGGTGGCTCTCGCGCCGGAAGAGCCCTCCTTCCTCTCCGGTAACTCTTCAGCACGCTGTTTAGGATTTGAAGTTATAAAAAGCTAAATAGTAAGTCGACATTTTAACCGTTTCCAATGTGTGGGGTTTTTTTTTTTCTTTCAGTAGAAAGATACCCCTATAAAATGAGAAACGGTTCACTTTAAAATGCTTACGCAGGCAAAACAAATTTATTACCTTTTACCCTGATGTTTTATACATCAGTGAGGGCGGGGTTTGTATGTGTGAATCTAAAAAAAAAAAAGAAAGAAAGAAATGACAAGAAAAGAAAAATCGAAAGCTCTATGCTAGCAGGTGTAGATGGGCTTATATAACAAGGATTATATTGCAACATCTAATATGAAGATGGGTTATACCTAGCCCTTGCCAAAATTAAAAAAAAGGAAATCTGATCAGCATGGTAAGCAGCTAAGTTTGACCCGAAGACTTACGGGATAAAGTGCCATTTACATCCTTTTTCTTTTCTGCAGTCTCAAAGCAATAATAAATAGTGCAGTAGAAAAGAAG
This sequence comes from Phaethon lepturus, assembly GCF_000687285.1. Classification (NCBI taxonomy): domain Eukaryota; kingdom Metazoa; phylum Chordata; class Aves; order Phaethontiformes; family Phaethontidae; genus Phaethon; species Phaethon lepturus. The sequence goes on along the minus strand of NW_010523274.1, from coordinate 11,872 downwards.
TGGCAGTGAATGCCTCATTTTAAAACTTTTCATATTAATCTCTTTTCAAAAGGAATAAAATAAGAAACTGAAGATAAACAGATCTGTTTAATATATAAAAAGCATATAAAATGAGCTTTAAGATTTATGTTTTTATGTATATGTGTTTATACTTCTTTGATGACAGCAAAAAACATGAGAATGAAAAAGAGATCTTCATTTTTTTTTTCCCCATGCGTTTTATATGCATCTTTTTTTCTAAGGTATCCTGGTGTCAGGTATCACTTGCAATATGCATGATACAGGGGTTTACCTTGATACACAGTTTTACCAAATAGAGTAAATAGAATCTAAGTATTATATTATGTAGTAGAAGCAAAAAATACGACAGTCTGTCTCCTTCTGGCTGCGGTCCTTGCCTTCCAGAGCAAAACACCTGCTTACCTTTCCGCCTGCCACACTGCCGTGGTTTAGCCCCAGCCGGCACCTAAGCACCAGGCACCTCGCTCACTCCTCCCCCCAGCTGGGATGGGGAGAGAATAGGAAAAAAAACCCTTACGGATTCAGATAAAAACAGTTTAATAGGACAGCAAAGAAAGAGGAAATATAGTAATAGTAATAGTAATAGTAAATAATAATAATAGTAATAATGGAATATTCAAAAACAGATGATGTACAATGCAACAGTTGCTCACCACCTGGTGATCAGTAGCCCATCCCCGAGTAGCGATCAATCGTCCCCCGGCCAACTGCCCCCAGTTTATACGTTGCGCATGACGTCATATGATATGGAATACGTTTTTGGCCAGTCTGGGTCAGCTGTGCTGGCTGTGTCCCCTCCCGTGCACCTCCCCGCTGGCAGAGTGTGGGAAGCTGAAAAGTCCTTGGCTCCGGATAAGCACTACAACTACTTAGCCACAGCCAAAGGCTTCGGTGTGTTGTCAACGTTATCCTCATTCCCAATTCACAACGCAGCACTGTACCAGGCGCTGGGAGGAACAGGAGCTCTGCCCCAGCTGAAAGCAGGGACACACGCAGCACGCTGGGCGGTGGGTGT
>NW_010523274.1:8338-10776 GCF_000687285.1 Phaethon lepturus | reverse complement strand
CGGTTCAAGAAGGCTTTGGCCAACCTCCTGGGACAGATGTTTTAAAATAGTCTGACTTTTATGTGTATACTCAGCCAGGGGCTGGATTTTCAGAAGAGCTTAGCTACTGGATGCTGGGCTGCTTGGAAATGCAGAAGTTACCTTTGGGTGCCGGTGCAGGAACAGGCAGGGGCAGGTCTACAGAGAGCCGCAGTCCATGAAGTCACCTCTGTCCCTGGGGGACATTTCCAAAGCAGCAGTCCCAGCCAGGATGGTAGACACGCAGGGATGGGGCTGCGTGTCCTGCTGGCTGAGCCTTCTTTGGCCATCACTGAGGAATGCCAGAGATTGTAAGAAAGAAGCAGAGCACTAAAAATACACGTAAGGTGGAAGACCCACCCTTAGTGAAAACCGAGGGATTTTTGCTGCTAATTTGAAGGGAGAGACTCCTTCTGACCAAAAGAGTCAACACTCATTACTGAAACCTTTGAATAAATCTTTTAATGAAACATAGTATGTCCACAGCTATGAGGTAGTACATCTGTCTACGTACCATACTTCTGTTCACATGTAAAATGATGAAAAAAGTGTGTTCTTAAGGACACTTGTAGACTGTACAATGCTGTGCCGAAGCTTTTATTACATTTATTCAACTACTTTCTGCAGCTTATGTAAAGTAATCTTTCTGTATCTCATGGCATTTGCATCCTGGGAGTGATTGATACTCTAAGTGTGATGAAGTTGACTTCCATTCCCTACCACACAGGTGTGTGATGAATCCCAGTTTGAGGTGTGCTATTATTTACTGCCAAGGTTATTTCATAAATTCAGTTTCACACTTCTAATTCAGACCTGCATGCGTTCTGTGAGGAGGCCTCTTATTAAGCCATCATTTCTCGAGCAAACTAAACCAAACTAAAAGGCACCAGTAATAGATTGGTTTTATTCCACTCCATAAATGTGTGAAGTATTGTTTTATTATACATTAAAAGTGTGATTATGTGTGATGGCGTCTTTGGATCATGTCAATGGATGAGTGCCACTTTTCATTGCTAGCTTTAATCTGGGTGTAGATCACTTTTAGTTTTCTAGGAGATTTGTTAATGGGATTGTGAAAACACACACAAACTGGAAAGGGGAAAAAACCTCTAAAACTAGGTTAGTACTAAATTTCAGACTATCTGAACATTGGTGTATGTATATCACTCGCCATTAAAAAGCCAACCCTGCCATGCAGCAATTATTTTTCATTCTAGGGACAGGGAAAGGATGAAGTTTCTTGGAGAGCATGCACTACTACTGCTGGCTATTCAATGGCAACCACTGGATCCCCTGCCTTTGCTTTACAGCAGAACAAGTATTTACAGTTTTTCGGATAGTTGCAGAATTCAGCCTTTCTGACCTCTGCCAAGCATGAAAACAGGGCAGAAACAGGAAGGATGTCTGGTCTTTTTTTAGCCTAGAGGCAGGTTAGAAAGGATGAGAACATGGTTGTTGGGTAGACTCAGTCATGAAACAGCTCTTTTTGCAGATTACCCTTCAAGCTCAGCTTGGAATAGCCTGCCTACTTATTTGTTCTTGATTGATTTGGAGTCTTTCAGGCATCTGAAGAACAGAATCATCCCCATCTTTTTGTTCTCTGAGGTATAAATTGTACAGTATAGCAATTTTTTCATTTAAACCTTTATTTAGAGCACTCAGAATGGTTTGTGCCCTGAATCTGTGTTCTGCAACAATTTTGTTCCTGTGTTCTTGTTCCTCGTTTCCTCGTGTTGCTGTCTCTGTCTGCATGGAGACAGCTGGGCAGCTGCATGGCTCCGGCTGTGCCATGTGAGCCAAGCGGGCACTGTATTGGCTGGATGCTCAACACAGGAATGGACATGAACTTCATAGGTGCTTTTGTCCTTCTGCTAAGTCTGGCCTCATCCAGCATATTTTATCCCTTTCTGGCCTGGTTTCAGCCAGGATAGAGCTGGTTTTCTTCACAGAAGCTGGTGTGAGGCTGTGTTTTGGATTTGAGATGAGAAACTGTTGATAAGGTGCTGATGTTTTGGGTTGTTGCTGAGCAGTCAAGGACAGTCCAGCTTCTCGTGCTGGCCTGCCAGCAAGAAGGCTGGGGGTGCACGGGGAGCTGGGAGGGGACACAGCCAGGACAGCTGACCCAGGCTGGCCAAAGAGATATTCCATACCATACGATGTCATGCTCCATATATAAATCTGGGACGAAGAAGAAGGAAGGGGAGAGGGGATGTTCGGAGTGATGGTGTTTGTCTTCCCAAGAAACCATTACGCGTGATGGAGTCCTGCTTCCCTGGAGATGGCTGAACACCTGCCTGCCTGCCCATGGGGAGTGGTGAATGGGTTCCTTGTTCTGCTTGGCTTGTGTGAGTGCTTCTGCTTTACCTATTAAACTGGCTTTATCTCAAACCGTGAGTTTTCTCACTTTTACTCTTTCGATT
>NW_010523274.1:0-8322 GCF_000687285.1 Phaethon lepturus | reverse complement strand
CTTCCGATTCTCTCCCCCGTCCCACCGTGGGGGAGTGAGTGAGTGGCTGCGTGGTGCTCAGTTGCCAGCTGGGGCTGAACCATGGCACTTTCTAAACTCTATTACATGTGCTGACTCCTACATATATCCTCCACACATTTTATTTGGACACTTAAGGTGCTCCCTTTAAGTCACTGTCCCACAATTTTCCATGAAAAAACTTATTCCACTGCTTTAAAAGACATGACCAATTAAAATTTCAGTTGATCTCCTCTCTCCCCCTCTTTTCTTACATACTGCTTCAGGTATGCCTCCCTTTGAATGCGCCTCACCTCTTTTCCATACCACAAGCACCCTGCTTGCTTTCTGTAGAAATGCAGGAAATGTCTATTTCCAGCAGCTGGGCATCCTTTCTGCAGAGTCAACTGTGCAGGTAATCTTTGTTATGAGTTTCTTTCAGCCTTAGTTCTGTCCTGGCCTTCTTCAATCTGGCTTTTGTCTTGTCTTTTTTGGTGAACTAGGTTAGCCATTTGTTCCCTCTACTACTTCCCCTTCCTTCTCATAAAGCTAACAGCCAGATCTCTATATTCTTCTTGGTACTCTTCTTGATGTGAACCTCCTGGCACAATTCTGTTGGTATGCTTGGCTGCTTTGGAAAATACTACCCATGGAGCTTGGAGCCCGGTCTGCATCGTCCCATGTGGAGAGCAGGAGTACCACACACAGTGGTCCTTCGTGTCCGAAAGAGAATCTGTAACACAATGCGGTTGAAACAGGCCAAGGAAGGTGTTTGTGGGGAACAAAAAATATCATGACTACATAGGAGGGATAACACTGCTACTTCTCCTCCTCTTCTCTGGTCTCCTCCTTCTTTATAGCCTCAGGTGCACATTTGTTTTTGCTCTTTCCATGGAATGCTGCTGTTTTCCGAAGTCTCCCTTGCATGTCACCTTCTTCTGTACAGAGCTAACCCAGAAAGTGAAGTGGCCAGAGACACCAAGGCACACCTTGCCTGGAGCTGGTAATGGACCATCTGAAATGTGCTGGGGACTGCCCTGATATGCTTTGCAACCAACACAACAAATTTTTTTTTTTTTGTTATTCTTGGTTTGGAGGAGTGGTAGTGATAGAGCAGGCAAAGTAAGGACTTGGCTGCCGCTGGGTGTGTAATCCCCTGGCCCCTGCTGCACAGACCTGGAGATAAGGTGTGAGAAGCAAGGAAGCCACTGTGAAGGGAAAGATCTAAGCAGGAACTAATGGTCTCACCTCCACTGCTGTTCCTTTTCCATTGAGGGAAACAAAGTGAGGCTTCTAAAATGACTTTGCCATGGTCCTCTAAGACGTGTATAATTAACTTTCCAGCTGATGTGTGAACTATATTTTCTTCTCTTGGCCTTTACTTTTGTAGTTTACTATCTCACGGTGCGCATGTCTTACTTCTGTTTCCAACTTCTTGAGAAGGAATCTGCCAGTGTCCGAACGCCCATTTGACCTGATGGCAGGGACATTCAGTGCAGCTCTCCAAATGAATCTGTTTGCAGCACAGAAGTGTGGAAGTGTTTGTGGTGTGAATTCAAGCCAGCTGCTATTACAATGAAGTATCGTTTTCTATGTAAGCAAGAAGTAGTTTATTCTCCTGGTTTGGTGTAGATCTTGAACAGTTCTTCCACATCTGTCTTCTGAAAGGATAATTCGCATGGGTAATGAAGTAAGAAGTGGGGTAAGATGCAGAGATGCATTTTCTGTACAGATAGTGGGAAACCACATAGAAAAATAAGTGCAAAGACCACTCATTCTGAAGATGTGAACATAGCTAATTTGCTGTGGATTTTACCCCTTTTAGAAAGAGAGTACGTGTGGCACCTGCTTAGAATGGATGCTTGGCATTGCTGTCAGAGTAAATCCATATACTTCCTTTATATTAGATCACTGTTTTATTTCAAGAGTTACATGCATACAGGATGACAGCAAGCTGATTTTCCAAATTGCTCTGCTTTGTCACTGTTAGCTTCTGGCATTAGGCCATCCAGATACTCTGTTTTTGAGATGTGCTCTGCCAGTTCCAGAGCTGTCCCTCCAACTATATCACCTTTCCGAAGGTCAGTTATGCTCCTACAGTAAGTGGTACATTAACATTTTTTCTCCTTTTTTTTTTCTTTTTTCATAAATAATAATTCTGTAACAGTATAAAGAAATAAAACCACCCTCTCTCCCAACATAGTGCTCTGTTGAGAAACCATTGAAAACAACCTATAAAGGACACGGGGCTTATCATTGCTCTCCAGTTTCTTGACTCCTGTGAATATTCTCTACCACATGGATCCTATTAAATAAAAGGAATTTTTGAATAAAATACTTCTCAGAATCTTTTGCTTCTAAATGTGATCTGCCTGGCGTACCAGGAATCATCTAGCAGGGTAGGTATTTTCCAAGCAACAGAGTGGAAGGATTGGAAGTATTGAGGAGGCAGAAGTACCAGGGAGGGGAAAAATTGGTTTTCTGTTTTGCCAATACTTCCTCGGCTGCCAATTTCCACATAGAGCTGCAGAAGCTACAGGGGAGTGGAAACTTTCAGAGAGTGTCGCTCAACTCCTGAGATTCACTGCCACTGAAAATATAATTAGAGATCTGGTTATCCAGCTAGAGGTCAGGAAGCTAGAGTTAATTGCTAACCTGTTTATCCTACTCAAGGGATAAAGCGCATAAATACAGTTAGAAACTGCTTAAAGCCTAAGAGACTTCTGCTGAAAGCCTGCTGCAGGCTTAAGGTAACAGTTTGGAAAGTGCCTGGGGGAATGACAAACGTGGGGTACCGTGCAGCCCCCAGTACGCCGCCCGCACGGGTGCTGCCAGCTCCGCACCAGCCGTCTGCAGAGGTCCTGCTTTGGCCACAGCCCCCCGCATCCCTCCCTCCGTTAGGGAGACAAAAAGCCCCTCTGTTAACCAAGGCTCTGCTGGAAGGGGATATATCCCAAATGACTTAAGAAGGAGAGGTCCTTTTGAAAACCAGACTTAGGTACTCTTGAAAAAGGTGCCCCAGACTTTTGTTTAAGCGGTTGCAGTTTACAAGCCCAGTCCTCCAAAACCTGACTTGTGTGAATAGTCCTCACCCTTCAGCCTGGCGTGGCCGAAATCAATGCCGCTTCACGTGCCCCTTTCACGCTTAAATGGCAGGAACCACAAGTTGTTTGTTTCCTATCCTTTCACCACTTGATTTCCTACATTGAAACCCCCACATCTATCTATCTATCTATCTATCTATCTATCTATCTATCTATCTATCTATCTATCTATCTATCTATCCTGAGTAGGAAATGAAATACCTTTTGCGTGCACAATGCAGCCCGCTTTCAACCGGAAGATTTTTTGTTACCCCTTGTTCTTATTAAAAGACGTCCTGTGCATGTAAAGACTTTGAGTATCAAACCCACGTAATGCAGCCAAACCTGAACACGACTTCCACGGGGCTGGGGAAAGTCACTCCGCCACTCCCCAAAGGCAATCTTCTTCCCAAGTGTCTCCTCTGGAATATTTCTGGGCTACAGCACTTGAAAGAAGCCAGAAGAATTATTTTTATATCAGGGAAATGTCATTTTATTTTTACTCCCCTCACACTGGGAAAAAACATCCTTTTTTTAATCAAAGTTTCCAGAAACATCTTCCTCCAGCGCAGGTTGAGCGTGGCCTCTCTCTCCCCTCGTTTTCACCACCGAAAAGCTAGCAGCCTGGTTCAAGCCGCTGGCCTGGGCTCCCTCAGCAGCCCAGGTATCTTGGCTGACCCTTAAAGGTCCCTTCCAACCCAAGCTACTCAACGACACGACGATCCTCGGAGGGAAGCGCGCCCTCTCTCCCGGCAGAGGCGTTGGAGGGAGGTGGCACCAGGGGCTCCCAGCACTCCGCCGCGCGGTGGGTGGCAGGTCAGCCGGCGCGAGCCGCGTCTCGCCGAGCCGCGAGGATTAGGAGCGATTGCAGAGGGGAAAGGTTTAGAAGGCTTAAAGGGTGTCCCTCAGCTGGGGAAGTGCTTTGGCCCCTGCATTCGGGATAATACTTAAGTATATGCCAAATTTTAAGGATGTGTTAATTGACTCCAAAGAAAATTAAGAATGTGCTTTGGCCTTGTCCTCTTACTGGCACGCTCATCCTACTACACTGTCAGGGAGTGTATTATTGCCTGTGGCTTAATACAAACACGATGGAATAGTTGATTTGTATTATTTAATAAGAAGATGACTGACTGTTCTGCATTGTCTGTTTGCGTCTCAGGAACAGTAAAATGAATCCATTAACTTATTAACTTTTATTTTGAAATCTTTCATGGAACTGTCATGTTATTTTGATTTGAGTAAGAGATTCATCTTTTTTAACAACTACTTCTTTGGTCCAGGGAGACTCATGTACTTCTGTTAATAGGTCAGAATTATGAGAAGTATCACTCATGTTCAGAATCTTTTTGTAGTGTATAGCTTATTAATAATAGATTTGAATATCAAAAATAATGATATGCCATTTCAGCATTTAATTTTGGGGAAACATTCAGAAGATTTCCCCCTTGTACTGGCACAGCCAGTGATGAAGATAGAGGGAGATGAACTGTACTGTAGGTGGGAGCAGAGACACTGCAGCAGCTAATGTGAGGTTGAGCTTTAAATTTTTATGACAATTCATAAACTATTTTTCTAGCTGAGACCCTGGCTAATCGCAGTCTCTCCCTGACAATTTCCTTGTTCTGATTCTCATGGATTTAATAGTGTTCGTGGGGGGTGAGCCGGGTGAGATAGCTCGCTCTTGTAAGCTGCTTACGCTTGTGTACATTTTTCTTTGGGAATGTCATGTCTTCAGCAAGCTGTTTGCAGGCGAGTGATTTCTTTCCTCTTAATTCTTGTCTGTCTAATGGTTTTACTAGTGCAGGGTGGACATGTGGATTCAAAGTGATGGCTCAGAAGCCTTTATTCTCAGCAAAATTGTGCTGGGTTGTTATCTTTTATATCTGGTATCTCTCCATGCCTCTTCCCTCACCTCCTTTCCACCTCCAGCCCCACCACCTTGGGGCTCTCTCCGACGCTTGCCATATCTTCCTGTTCAGATTTACTCTGTGGACACTACCTAAACTCTTCTCATGTCTCGTCTTGACTAATGCCATCTTTTCTGGCGTACATCCACACAGCAACTCTCAACACCTGGCATCTCCTCACCTTGCCCTCCACCTAACTTTCCCACCATGCACGGAGAAAGAAAAGACACAACAAATACGGTTTAACTAGTCTGAAACTTCAATTTCCTCAGCTGTGGGCTTGTCAGCAATAGCTTTGACACTGCAGGTGAGGACTCCTTTTCTAACTCCTTTCACTGGTGGGAAGCTGCTGGCAGCCTCCGATGTCACTGCTCTTCCCTTTGGAGGGCAGAAGGGACCTCGCTCCTCACTGCTGGAGCAGGGTTGGGTGACTGAAGGCCTTGTCCCTTCCAGCATTAGACAGTTCGCTTGGAAATTTTTGGCTCAATTTTTCCGTTTCCAGCTTTGCTTTATCCCAGAACTGGTGCCCTGTGTGAGGGTGTTTGATGTTGTATCCCTGGGGCTTGGTGTTGCTTTCTATACTGTGTGCCAGGAAGGTGGAGAGGATGGTGGAGCAGAACCTAATTTTATAATGAACACAGCTTTTTTGCCTTGTGTGGCGACGGTGACCTCTGCAGTGTATCCCAGTTACCCCTGTCAGGATCATCTTTCTGGCTGGTCGTTCACATCACGTTTCTACCTTTTAGCTCCCACCCTGAATGTCTCTGCCAAAGCCCTGCTCCCCGCTTTATTCAATACAACTTTCCTCTCCTCCTCAGTAAGACACAGAGCAGCTCCAGTCTCCTCCTGATCGCTGTTGCACCTTACTGCAGCGACTCTGCTTTGCCAGCGCCAGCAGTCTGATGGTCCTGTCTCTGCGCATGGGCTGTCCTTTCTGAACCAGCTGGTTCACGCATTACCACCTCACCTCCACAATTCCCTCTCAGTGCCATTTCAGCTGAAAAGCCTGCAAAAATTGCCACCTGTTCACAGCTAGGTACAGGACCAATAAACACTTTAAAAATCTCTTTTCTTTGGATGTGCCTTTTAAAGATGTTTGGATGTATCCCTGGCTGACTCAGTACCATCCAGGGGACACTCTCCAGCCCCAGTTCCTGCTGCTCTTCACTGCATCCTTGAGGTTTAGACTGGATATTAGGAAAAATTTCTTTACTGAGAGGGTGGTCAAGCATTGTAACAGGCTGCCCAGGGAGGTGGTGGAGTCACCATCACTGGAGGTGTTCAAAAAACATGTCGACATGCCACTTCAGGACATGGTTTAGTGGGCATGGTGGTGTTGGGTTGATGGTTGTACTTGATGACCTTAAAGGTCTTTTCCAACCTTAATGATTCTGTGATTCTGTGAGATGGACTGGCAGAAATCCCTCTTACAGAGTGTGTCTGCCGGCCCTCTTACCTTCTGCAGTGCCAGGGTGAGCAGCCTCGTGGAGGGAGAGCACATTCACCCCAGAGCGCTGGCACGGGTGGCCGCCGAACTCGTGCAGCCAACTAATTTTGTCCCCAGTGAAAATTGGCCGTCCCGGGGCTCCAGCGTACCCACTTTGGTGTGAGCCATCTGCAATTTAAAATGCCTCTCACTGGGAGCAAAGGGTTTTGGCATGGACAGGAGCTTAGTTAGGAGCAAAACACTTCAGTGCAGGGACTTTTCTTTCAGTGAATTTATGCTCTCCTCTCACTGTGGAGCTTCAGGTTTGATTGCCGTGTTGACTACATAGTAGTCACACAAGAACAAAAACTTGACATATGTATAAAGCCCATATAATAAATGCTGCTGGCCCTGATGGTAGTAAAGTGAATTTAAAGGCAGAGCAGAACTTGTCCTCACAGCTTTTTCCCCACCAGCTGCCCCTTTTCTCCCACTGCAATTCTGCCCTGTGCAGGCACTGTGCCCAAATATTCTCAGTGCTTTCCCTTCCCATGTTTTACATATATTACATATATGCCTTACAGTAGTGAGCAGCTTTAAAATTTTCGTGCGGCTTACCTCACCCTCTCAACCAGGAATTTCATAAATAAATCACTGTCTTTCAAACCTTTTTTGCAGGTTGCTTCTGTCTAAAGCGTGTGCGCTTCAATAAGTGTGCCTGACAGAGAAATTAAAAAGAAAAATCATCTCCCAAACAGAAACTATAAGAGGCATGTTGAGCTAAACACTCGCTGCACATTATTACAAGGAGAATATGATTTGAGAAAGAGTGGTTAGAAAGTAAAGGTGACATTTTGTTTCCCTGAGCTCAGTGGGCCAGAACTTCACCTGGGGTAAATTAACGTAGGTTCACTGAGATCAATAGCTGATTTACACTTGCTGGGACCTGTTTTGCTGAACTTTAGCCATTAGTTATTGAAGGGCTTATTTTTTTCCTAAGGAACTAAATATTTCCTCATAGTATGCCTTGCTGTTGGGATTTATTCAGTTTTCTGTGAGTAATTCAAAGAGATTGTATATTGAGACCTGTTTTTCAGTAGAAATGCAGATTCTTACCTAAAAAGATTTTTGGAAGCAAAACACCTATGCTTTTCCCAGAAAAAATTGTCACGTAAATAGATTCTTATTTTAAAAAAAGTGGGCCTTTTTGTTAAAATTGAAAAATCTCAGCTGAAAGTGTCCGCATGTTTGGCCTGGAAATGCTCTGCCAACACCTGATGGGAAGTGTAGTTTGGGGATGTAAAGCTGCTATTTCCCTCTGTACGCTGTATTTCCCTGCTTTGCAGCTGCACCGTGACCAGGACAGGAGCCTGTGGAGCTCCTTGAGAGATCGTGGTCTGCGAGGGCAGCCCTCGCAGCGGCATGTGTGCGTGAGGCACCGCCATGCCCGTGAGGCTTTGCAGCGTTACACTTACCTTGAAGGTTTTGGCTGAAGAGTCACTGACTTGAGAAATCCCAGGAAAAAAAAAAAAAATCCCACCCCATCTTCTTTTTCATCCACAGTTTTGAGCCACGGGGAGTGATGGGAGGAAGGAGGAGGCGATCCCTTCCCCATCTCTCAGCCATTCTCAGAGGGAAACCCCCTCACCCTTCTGCTGGGTACTCTCCTCCTGAGAGCATTTGGGCCACAATTAACCGTCCTGGTGGAGACCCTGCTTCTTCACAGCCTCCAAATACCCTCCCCGCTGGGGAGCTGGCGACACGCCACGTTCAGTGGGCGTACCCGAGGAGCTGCTGGGAGGGGATCACGGCTGTGGGAGGCGTGGGGCGGCGGTGCTGGGGCTGCGGCGGGGGCTCTGCGGCCGCACGTCTCTCAGCCAGCCAGAGCTGCTCCCTCCCACCCGCG
>NW_010523273.1:0-230 GCF_000687285.1 Phaethon lepturus | reverse complement strand
CGCCGAAGGAAATAAAAACAAAAGCCAAAAGCTGCGATGCAACTAAAAGGTCTCAAAATCAAGGTCAAGAAATCAACATCCACCAGGGAAAAAAAAATATAAATCCTTAAAGCAGATCAGTAGGGCATCGCAAGCACTGCTGAACGAATCCCTTCTGCTTATTCCTCCTTCTGTTTTCCTACCAGCAAGTACAGCCGCTTTCTGCCACCGGAGAAGGGAGGCTCAGAGTA
>NW_010523272.1:0-621 GCF_000687285.1 Phaethon lepturus | reverse complement strand
CACAGGAGGTCCAGTTTTTAGGAATAAAATGCATAAGGGATTTATGAAGAGATGAAAGGAAAAAAACACAACTGCAGTTTTAACACCTGAAATGAGGGATGTTGAAGGGTCAGTTTGTGATTTTACCCAAAAGAAGATAGTGAAAAAGGTGGAGATGTTGGCAATAAAATTAATGGGACTGTTCCGATAACAGATACTTTGGTTTGCTGGCACTGCCAAAGACAGAAGTTTCAATTTTGTTTTGAATAATTGCTAAAACATTTTCTCTCAGAACCTCCTGCTAGCTGACCATGTCTTTCTCTCCTTCTTCCACACCATGTAATCTGGTGGTTACAGCAGCAGCCAGTGTGTCCCTTTCAGAACCTCCTGGCAGCTGGCCATATCTTCCTTCTCCCTCTTCCACACCGTTTAAGTCCAGTGGTTAAAGCAGCACCGAGTGTATAGAATAACACGTTCACATCTCCTCTGTCCAGCTTGGAGGAAGGTTGTGATTTGTCAGGCAAGCGTACTACATTTTAAAAAGTGCAGTATGATGTGGAGGGCCTATCCAAGTCTCTCCCGTTAAAGGGACAGCAAAATATGAGACTGAATCAGTGTATTGGGTTTGTGTGGCAAGGTTTT
>NW_010523271.1:1632-2940 GCF_000687285.1 Phaethon lepturus | reverse complement strand
CGGGGGACCCCGCGGGGGCCAGACCCCTCTAAGCGGGGGCCAAGAGCGGGTGAGAAGACCCAATCCTCCCCACTTCATTTTCTCAAAACTGTGGTCCCAAGAGGTGGGGGCAGCACGTGTTTGTGGAGAGGAGGGGGAATAAGGGGACTTGAGCGAGATCATGATCCATCCTGTGGGGATGTCCAAATATTACAGGTCCAGCTCAGCAGGATATTTGCATTTGGCTGTAAATTAAGCCAATTCCTTGCTTGGGTCAGGTCGCCAGTCCGGAGGAATTTCTTCTATAAGGCGTCTTTCTAATGGGGCTGTGTGAAACGGTGCTTTTGGTGATTTCAGGGTGATACGTCCAAACCTCTGCCCTAAGCAGCAGGGACCGAGTTAGTGGTCAGCCGTGGTGTCTCTGGGGGAAAGGGCTCTCGGGAAAGTGGGGACGGTGAGCCTGTGACGGTGTTACTGTTGCCTGCCCTCCTGGGCAGGGGGGATGTTCCTGCCCCAGCCCCAGGACTGGGTGGAATTGGAGACAGCTTTTCTTCTCTGCACGAAGAACAGCACCTGGTGGTACCATCTGCTGGCACGACCGGAGCCGCCGTGAGTCTGGACAGAGGTGAGACCGTCCAGCTTTGGTCCAGCTCCTCCCTTGGCCTCAGTGAGAACTCGAGTGCACGTCCTGCGACGACCAGGCTGCTCCTGCCCCATCTTCACCTTCTCCTGTGCTCACGCTTGCCCTGTGCTCCCCTTTTCTTCCTTCTCTGCAGCTCGGATGTACATGGGTCTGAAGGAAAGCCAGAGAGAAGAGGAAACACTTGAGTTAAGCAGGGACCACCTGGGTCCCAGCCTGTCTCCAGGAGGGGGCTGCATGCGGGAATGCACGTGTTTGCAGAGCTTTGTGCTGTCAGAAAGTTCTTTGTGTTTAAATCAGTGTTCAAAATCCAGCTTGTGTGTCTCCTGCCCCACTCCCCCTCACCTTCATCATGGTCCTTCATCATAGAGCATCCTCACCTTCCTGCTCCTCCACGTCCAGCCTTTCAGGAGCTGGGACAGACACAGCCCCCACCCCGGCCGTTCTCCCCAGCGTTACCCCGCTCCCATCCTCTCCCCGGTCACCTCTGTGGGGCTTTGGCCCAGCGCTGCCCAGGTCTGCGCTCACGAGCCTGTTCTCGGTCACGTTCCTGCTGTTCCTCTGTGTGGTGGTGACCATCCCTAAGGCCTTGCGGCAGCGGACAGGAACCTCTTCGCTGACTCCAGCGGGCGTTAGAGGGGGTCCGTAATGCTTTGCAGACCAATTTTCTCTCTGTTATTGTTTTAAAC
>NW_010523271.1:398-1601 GCF_000687285.1 Phaethon lepturus | reverse complement strand
CAGTCCTGCTTCCCAGGTTTCCGCATGTTTCAAATTATTTTCCCCAGAGGCATCGACGGCGTTTTTCCAAATTGAATCTCATTTATTTTCTACCCAGGTTTCCAATCTCTCTGGGGCCCTTTGTATTATTTCTCGGTCCGCACTGCCGTGTACAATATATCCTAATTTAGTATCGTCTGTGAATTATATTACCATGCCCTTTAGTTCCTCTTCTATTTAATGAAGATATTTCCAAGAAAAAAAAAAATCTAAACTACTTTTTATTAAAATAAGAAGGTAGAGTCTTAAAAACTCCTTTGTGGGTTTCCAATATGAATTCTAAACCTTTTTCAAAGAAATCTTCAGCATTTTAAAGAGAAATTAAAACCTTCAAAATATCAAAGTTGGTAGGTGTAAAAATTAATCAGTTTTTCAATTAGCTGAGACCTCTGTCCCCACATAGCGAGCTTTGCATCGTGCCGTCTCTCTGATGGAGACACCATCTATGTATTTGCAGCGGATTTTTTTTTAAACCAGCACCAAACATATGTTTGAATTTCTCAATAAATTTGTTCGCTTTCCCTTCCTGACCCTTTCAGGCTTGCTCTCTGTGGCTGTTCTAGCAAACATGTACACTTGCAGGAATGATGCTGAAGCAGCATATTTTAATGCAAACTGTGCAGGCTTATTCATAGGAAGTGATTTTCAAATTCATAATCATGAATATTTGCGTTGTAAGGTTGATTCTGTTGTGAGCTTCTTATTTATAAGCTAAGAAGCACTGCCTGTTGGTGCCAGGCAGGGAGGGCATCGTGCCTTGGTGGCGGGGAGCGAGCCGCACTACGGAAGCTGTACGTCCTATCAAACCGGCTCCGGTTTCTGATTGTGAATAGGGAAATAGCGCTGGCAGCAGGCGGTTTGCTGGAGATACGTATCCTGAAATATTTGCTGCATAATTTCTAGCAATGAGCAATTTCATGGAGACTATGATCTGCTTGTGAAGAGAAATAAGGTGTAAATTGGATGAATAAATTGTTCTCTGCAAACGGTTTGCTGGCTCTGGAGGACTTTTCTCGTTGAGAAGCGCTGCAGCTTGCTGGTGTCGTCGGTCCTCTGTGTGTCGGCAGTTTGACCCCGTGTGCAAGCTCGTGCTGGGGCGAGGCACCCGAAATGCCCCGTACTTGGGCACATGCCGACTGTGCCAGTCCCCCAAAGGTCCGTCTC
>NW_010523271.1:0-336 GCF_000687285.1 Phaethon lepturus | reverse complement strand
CTGTGGCTGCTGCCAGCAGTCGATCGGGGTCACCGACTGCTGGGAAAACTCCTGCTCTGTTTGATGCGGCGGAACACGTCAGCTACTGGGGTACGTGCGAACGGGGAGGGGTAGTGCCGGGCGTCTCCCCTGCCCGCGGGGACAAGGAGGGTGTTGGAGCCTGCGACCTGTCCCCCAGCGTCTTGGCTAACAGGCTTCGCTGCCTGCGTGTCTCTGTCCCCCTTCGGTGGGTTTCGCTTTCTTTGTGTGTTACAAAACGAGCCTTGTTCCCTGCAGATGTGGGGGCTTCCCCAGGGCTGAGGCATCCCCAGCGCCAGCGCTGTGCCAGCGCCGCCC
>NW_010523270.1:0-24655 GCF_000687285.1 Phaethon lepturus | reverse complement strand
GCTCCCACAGCGGCCCGGTGCATGGCACCAGAAAACCAAAACCCACCCAGAAGCCCCCAAACTACTGCCAGCAATCACAGCTGAAAAGCAGCCGCCACCCAACTCGTTGCAACAGAGATTCAAAAGAAAAAAGTTTCAGCCCTTCTTCGCTAATGCCCCACCGGCCTCCCCCCGGGACTAGCGCGTTGTGCCTCCACCCCTCTCCCAGCGCACGCCTGACCCTGGAGAACCTTCTGGCAAATAGCTTCGCTCTTGATGCGTTTTGTGAGGGTCTTCAAAAGCTGCTGCCGGTGTTAGATCTGGGTTAAGAGGTGAATAAGCGAACAAAATGTAAGGAAAGGGGAGAGAGAGTTAGCTGGAAGAAAGGCTTAGAAACCAGGACTTGTGCTCCGTGTAAGCTGTTCCCACTTGTTATCGTTACATCCTAAAGGAGAACCCAGCTTTATCCTCCTACATCAGCAACCATGCCAAGCAAATGAATACCGCGAGTCTGACCAGGATCAGTTTGTGCAACCTCCATTATAACCACGGTATTTGAATGGTCGCTGCATCCAGATGAACAAACCAGTCTGTGCCCCTAGTTGGGCACATGCCGTGGGCCAGCTCTACCTTGCAAGGATGCCCCAGATGTCCTGCCGGTAATCTTAATGCTAAAGCGGGTCAGCCGTGTTGTAATTGGCTTCTCACAACCAGAAGGGATCTTCACCTACCGCTCTGTGGCCATGTGAAATTCTTCCTCTGCTCAGAAACATCAAAGGAAAATCAAAGGCATCTTTTCGAGCCTGATCCTTACAGCTGACTGTCGCCTCAGCATTAGACTAAGAGGCTGGCTGCAAGGGAGCAATTTGTAGACCCATACAGCTGACTGATAACTTCAAGTGGTGATCATGAAAACTGAATGCCGTTGACATTAACAAGTCCCCTGTGGAGACATCATTTTGCAAAGCAGAAACACACATAGAGAAAGTTACTACTGTTAACATTTACACTTTTGTGGCATCTTTTGTGGCAGAACCCAAGCACACTTTTCTCGGTCACAGCTGGATAGCCTTTAGCAAATCATTTCACAGCCCTATGCCTCGCTTCCCGTTTGCAGAAGGCCTCTGGTTAGCCTGCCTTAAAATGGGGTTAGCAATCCTTAGCTTGCTCTAAAATGCCAGTGCATGTACACATGAGGCACAGCCCGGGAGCTGTCGGCAGGAGTTTGGGATGAGGAAGGACGCACAGCTGGAGCGAGACCTAGGGAGGGGAAGGAAAAGGTGGAAATCTTTTCACTCTGCAGTGGAAGGACCCAAAACAAAACATCCTTTGCATCCGTAAAGAATATGCTATCTATTTGCATTGCCACTTCTCATTTGCAGTCCTTACTGACTGGACTGGGACAGATGGAGGGATGTGCTGTACTCGTCACCACCACCGCTGCTGCCAGCTTCCCAATCTGGAACGATCAGCCTGCTAGAAAAAGGTTCAGGATCCCCAGTTGAAACCCATTTCAAATAAGCTATCAAAACCTCCAGGAGTAGGTAACCCTTTCCAGAAACTGTTCACCTTCAGATCCCTAGTCTAGAGCTGAAAGGCTTCTGCACACAACTACCCTGACTCATTCAGACGACTAATCTCAGTTGGATATCCAGGTCCTCAAAGACTGTTTGAATCCTTCTGTGACTCCTTTGTGTAGAAAACTGTTATATCTTCTGACGCTTCACATCACAGTTACCAGTATCAGGCGATGCAAAAGTAACCTCAATGTAGTGGAATCTCTGTGCTGTGTCATCATCATGCAGTATGTGCTGCCATTGTGGTAGGAAAGGATAAAATCCTGGGACGTGGTTGTTTTGTCAGAGGAGTACGTTTTTATCACGATGGCAAGAGGAAACATTCTCAGGAAGGAAGTGAAAAAGGAAGAAAGAAAAAAAGGAGACAAGCTATTTCAAACTGTGCTTCTGAAATGTTACATAAAAAATCCAGTTTGGGAAACTCCAATTCTTATATACAGAAGAATATAAAAAGGGTATCCATGTGGCAACTGCAGCTTCTTTCTTTCAGTTCAGCTCGATAATCTGTATTGACATGACAGGCATTGCCAAAACTTAAGAGACAAGATCATTGAGCATCTGTCTCGGGTCAAAATAATATATCAAGTATCAGCTCTAGACAAGGCTTTACACAGTGGCAACTACTTCATCAATCCAGTCATGCATTACTAATGAACTCATTACAGTTGTATCTGAGTGTGCCGCTATCCAGCATCCCAAGTTTTACCCTGTATCTGTTTGGCATTAATATCATATGCTGCTTGCTTCTCTGTAATTGTAATACTTGTATATGGCACCACAAAACACTGTGCAAGCATTCATTAGTTCACCACGGAGAAGCAAGAAAGAATTATTGCCCTTGGATTATAGATCAGAAAACAGTAGCAGAGAGATTATATGATTTGCCCAGGGCTATAAAACCAGACAGTTTCAGATCATGTTCATTTCCAAAGTCTGCACTAGGTCTCCTAATCCTCACTCATCTATATTCAAACACCTCTTTTAACAAGAACAAAATAGAAAACTGGACTAACAGTAAGTATGTCTATAAGGAATTACACCTTCCACATTTCCTATATGTTGCTGTTCTATCTGACAAGCTTTATTCTTTGTTCTCTTTTTAACCTGAACAAGCCTCTGTCAGCCTCTCACAAAAGGTAAAATGAGTCACCTTCACCACAAAAAATGACAGCAGAGCAGACAGAAAAAGATACAAGCACTTTGCAAGCCATACTGAATCCAGGGGCAACGTAGTCTACACAACCAAACTACATAGCATTTGCCTAAAATGAAACCAGGATTCATTCACTGCCTTAACTACATCAAGTTCTCCTCCTTCCTTCCAGCAACATCTCTTCCTTCTTTAGTTTGGCTTCAGCTAACTGATTTTGATGTGTGGGTTTATCTCCTGTAAGTTTTGCGACATCTGTGTCATGGCACTGATTGCATCAGCTGAAAAGAGTCATACAAGCTGGTTGCCATCAACAGATTGATGGTATCGTAGCCCTCGGCTCCTCATGACCTTTCCTACAGCTCTTCAGCACATGATGAAAAGGAAAAGAGACAGGACCAGCCCCTGTAGGACTTTACATGGGAGTGGTCTCAGAGAAGAGGCACAACTGTATGTTGCTTTTCTCCAGCTGATATCTGTCAGAGGGGAGAGCCTGAAGGCAGCTTTCCACTCCTGCTGCTTCCTCAGCACCTGGTAGCAGGGCTGCAGGTGCAGCATACCCATATACATCAGCTAACAGCTTCCACAGAAGATCATTAGCATACCAAAATAAAGGATACGAAGGTGCAGCTGTTACATAAAAGATGACATAAAACATTCCAGTTTCATACTTTTGCATGAACTCTTTTTGACACTATTTTGTTAATGACAGAAATACATCACGAGTCTCAAGGGACTGCTTTTTACTTCAGCTTGGGACATATCTGTGCTTTTCACCTGGTTCAGTCGCTACAGCCAATGGAAATGGTATGGGGGCAAGTTGGGATGGAGTTTAGTCTGAATGCTTTTATCCTCAATGCTCTGCAAGGATGCTGTATGCAGCCATATAATTCAGTGCCTCCATTTTCTGCATCGTACCTCGTTACATTTCTGAGATCTAGGACTGTGGACTTTTTGTACAGACCTTGCACAGCACAAAGAAGAAATACACACATGCTGTGTGCTTTCACAGGAATTTTACTTTTGTACTTTTTTGTTGTTGTTTCCTTCATTCTAGAATGAAAGTACTTTTGGACCACAGGTAGACAGATGCTTTTTATATATGAGAGAGAAAAAACAGTAGGTACTGCAGGAGTCAGTTAAAAGTTGAGTACAGATATTTTCCAAATATTTCTTCCTAGAAATTTTCCATTACAGTTTTTATTGCTTTCTTTAAGTCTGAGGTCTGCATGCCCCTTTACATTTAAGTGGCCCTACTGTTAAGAACACTGTCATTTCTTTCATCGAATCTCCGAAGTTGGATATAATGTGTTCCTGAGTAACATAAAAACCTTTTGCAGTCCGGGCACCTTGCTGGCAGGTAGTAGATAATTTATGTCTCTCAGTTACCTGCTGAGAGAATAGTTTAAACAAGATTAAAACAGCCATTGGAGTCTAGCTGTTGTTCACTGACTGCAGCACTACTGCATGTTTCTGAAGTACTGCGGTCAAGACAGTTTTCCAGTGATTTGCAGAAGCTTTATAAAATATTTGCCAGCTGTTTTACCTTTACTGCATCATCAGGGAAGTGTCGAAGAATAAACTTGTGAAGAGGGGTGAGATCTGACTCTGAATTCAATGCATGGCCCAACCACAGGTTTCCTGCATGAGGATTTACATGTCATATGATCTAGTGGGGGCTGACGTCTCCACCTGTAAATCAGAAATAGGTGCATTAGTGGAGTTTATCTAACACCCCATGGATTGTGATGGCGCCTACATACCCTAGTAACAGGGGGCCAGATGGTTATTTTAGAACAATATAGGTCTCTATTCTGCTTTAATTTTGCTTTTTTTGTTCAACTTTAATATGCAAGTTCGCATATTGAGACTAATTCTGCCACGCTGCTCAGGGGTAGCCTCACACTAACAGCTGGCAACAGAGAAGTAGATAGGGCTTCTCCTGTGCGTAGAGTTATTATGCCTCTGGTCTGGGTGCACAAAATATTCATCCATATGAAGGACTGAATATAAAGATAGGTCTATAAATATATGATCAAAATACCATTTGGTATAAAACAGTGTTTGTACTACTGGCCTCAGTCTTCAGTGGAGCTGTATCCATCCACAGTAGCTGAGCATCTGTCTCCATATTGTATACAAAAATGTATTAGTATTCAACCATCAGCATGTATTTGCTGCAGACAATGTTCTACTAAAATATTTTTTGTACATCTATCCTATGAGAATATATCCAATACATCCAATATATACATATTCAGTAGTTTTCCCTCTCCATATGTAGATAGATGACTTTCTATCTACCTTTTTTACATGTGTATATGCACACACATGTGCACACATATGCATGCCATATACTAAACAGATGCTTTATGTGAATTTATATGATTTTATATAATATTAGCAAATATCCAGTCAATATGGTTTTTTTCTCCATTTTTCAGTTTTCCTGGAATTAGTTTGTGTGATTAAGTACTGCCTGTTTGAGCGCAAGATCAGCAGCCACAATTGATTGTATGACTATGCAGTCACTAGCTACTACATGCAATAAAGCAAAGTTTAATGAGAGGGATTTTCTTCCTGGTCCTTTCTTTGCAAGGACCACTACTCACAGCCATATGAAAAAAGGTGTGCTGTGATGAAGCTAGCTTAAAAAAAAACCCTTATGATCAAATCCATTGTCTTTCTGCAGTTGTGCAGTCAGAGTGGCAATTTAGCAATTCAGTAAGGAATTTACTAGGTCCTTAGGATTTTCTCTCTCAACCTCCTTCCTTCCCTGCATATTGCAGTAACCCATCTTTTAGTAGGGAAATAGAGAATGCAGCATGGGAAAAGAGATTATAGAAGAAGCAAGGAAGCAAGTGGGAATAAGGCCTTGATCCTAAACTCTTTGAAGGTAATGGATTTACTTCAGCAGGCTTTGGCTCAATCCTCAGCTGTCAGGGAGAAAATTCAGTAAAGAAAGGAGGAAAAACAGCAGAACAACAACAGGGAAACAAAGGCGGCAGAAAGAAAAAACACTGAAGACAAAAGGAAGAAATCAGAAAGGGTAAAAGGTAGAGTGCCAAGGGAAGAGAGGCAGAGAAGAGCAGTAGTGGACACTACTAAAACATCAAGAGAGAATAGTGAGACAAAAACAACAGTGAACAATTGTGAAATGGATTGTGCAGGAAGCTGATTTGCTCTTGGGTTTTGAGCTGATTGTCCACATAGCACAACCTCAACATTGCCAGTGACTGAGGCAGCAACTACATTTGCCTTTTGGTGTCCTTCATGGCATGTCCCATGTCCCAGCTCTTCTGGTCAACCTGATCTTCCTTAGAGAATGCCATGGCTCCCAACTGCTGTATGCATCTAGGTTTCCTCTACAGGGAGGAGGCTGGTGTGCATCTGGGTCTCACCTTGAGTATGGATTTGAGCTCCTGTAGAAGTCAAAGGGAATGAAGGGAGCTCAGAGTCAGAGAAATATGCAATCTTGCCTCTTGTCTCCACTGCAGCAATGAATAGATCATATAAGGTGTGTCTTATAAGCACAATATTGTCTTGCAGGCCAAGAACAGGAGTTAGGAGACCTAAATTCTGTTTCAAAGCCCTGTCACAAGGCTCTGGCAACTGTTAATAACTCTATAAAGTATTATTTTTCTCATTTTCTCCTACTGAAATATGCATAAGCCCAGTGACGGGTGGTTACTCAGCTGCTGCTTGTGAAACAGTAAGACTTGCAAACAGCTTTCACTGTGAAACCTTCTAGTAGGTTCTGTGTTGAGAATGGACCATCATAATAAAATTTGGTTGTTCTCCTTCACAGATCTTCCTTTAAGAATACATTCAATTTTTTAAAGTACTTAGCAATACCTCTGCATGGCTTTAGGCACCATAACACAATAATTAAGTCCTTGACACATTATAACAACATCGGGAGGGAACTTCCAGAGCCAGGTGAATTCCTGTCTATATCTTCATTATCAAGGCTGTTCTCACACCTGTCTTCTCAAAAATCCTGATCAGACAGATGTTTACTGAAGCTGAAAAATGCTTCTCTCCTCCTGAGATTCAGCCTGAGCCTCTGGAATTGCAGTATTGCCCTGGGACAGCCAAATAACACAGTTCCCTGGGATCCAGAAGAGTGCTGGGAAGCTCCGGATAGCATCTCTCCTCCCCTTGCCTCCTTGTGCCTTTGGTTAAGTGCTGAGCAGAAGAGCCAGCCTGAGACTCCAGCCAGGTGCAGTCAAGGCCATGATCTCTGCACATGCAGGTAGCAGTTCGGATTTCGGACAGTAGCATCTTTGCTCTGTCTTCATTTGTGGCCTTCTGAAAGCACGTAGGCTGAGAAGTACCCCCAGGATCAGATGAGAACTGGAGTGAATCTGTGGGAGACCAGGCTGAGCAAGGAAACGCAACCAGGAACCAGCGTGAAGGGCAGCTCTAAGAGGGAGTATGTAGAGATACAGCTAAGGGATGGTGGGCAGAACTCACGGGTGGACAAGGAGTCTGTGATTGCATGAAGCCACTGAGGACAGAATCTCAGACTGAATGGTGGGCTGAATGAGGAAAACAACTGAATTTTCAAAATTGGTGGATGAAGCTTAAGGAAACAAGACAGGAGCTAGCAGGACAGCAGAAGCTGTAGACACACTTTCCTCCAGAGCCGTTAGATTCCCAGGTTTCTGCTTGCAGTAAGTATGTGCCTTGACACACGCTGATCTATAGATGGCAATTTGCTATTTCTATGAGTTAACTCTGGTGTCTCAACTACCAGGGTGGGAATGCTGAATTTTTACTGACACCAAAGATGTATAAGATTATAACCTGCAAACCAGAAATGTTTTTTGTTTGGATTGCTTTTTAAAGAAACCTGGGAAATCACACACACACACAAACTGTTCAGAGGGAACAAAGTCACTCACTCAAAAGTTAGGAGATGCTTGTTTAAGAATGCTTGAAAAACCGTACTAGCCTCCTTGAACATGGTTTGTGAGATGGAGTTTTTAACTACATAATTATTTTTTTTCCCACAGATTGCCTAACCTGTTTGTTGCAATAGTTGGGAGATGTGTAATTAAAGGCAGGAGATAACTGGAAGGAAAAAGATGGGTCTTATCGTTAATGCACTGTGACCTCTATAACACTGGGTAAACTGCTTAAATGAAAATTTCCCCACATTATCCCTAAATGTTCATATCTCTGTTTCTGAGTATCCAACTTGGTATCTGATCAGATTTGCAGAAATGCTGAGCACTCATAAGAGAAACTGAATTCAGTAGGAGCAGTGCAGTGAGTACCTAACACTGTACAGCTGACTAGTCTGAAATAGGAGATCTTAGACAGTTATACCGTACACTCAGAATGGGAAACAACCTTATATTCTTCATCTATGAATTGGAAGGGCATCCTCTTTTGTCCTACTATGTTTTGGAAAGGCAAACTTATCAACAGGCATGAAGCGCTGAGGCTCTTCAATGATAAACAACACACAAAAGACCCTGTGATAAAGAATATAACTCATATCAAAGGAAAGTCTGAGTAGCATACAGTAACAGGCAAGGGGCATATATGGATTGTGGAGGTTAAATCAAAATATCAAGAGCTACGCAGGTACGGAGCACCATCTATCCTGTGCACTGAAAGAGGAAGGGGATTGTGGAAAAAAAAAATATGGTCAAATATTAACAGATGCCTGTTCATCTAAGAAAACCATTTTGGAGGAAACAAGCAGTGACAGGACAAGAATGTGTTCAAAAACATTCTGTCAAACCTATGCAAAAATCTGTTAAGGACCTATAAAATGGAGATAATGATACTTTTTGCTAGTGAAGTGCTTTGAGAACTGCTGGTGAAATCTGCTACAAGACTTAATGCATTTTTCTTTTCACAGGACATGTAAGATGTTACCAAGTGACTCCAGGATCTGAAGACAACTGCAGTCAGTAGGAAGTTAGTTAATTTCAGGGGGTTTGCAGCAAAATCCATGAGCCAGCAAACCCAGTTTCATTTTACAAAGTGACTTGATGTCATGAGCTGTAGACCCTAGAGACAAAACCATAAAGTTGAGGTTATTAGGGTGACATAAGCCAGGATCTGGGTTTGGTTTATTTTTTAAACAAGTTGCATCTTGGCAGCAACCCAGAAAAAAAAGCAATATATATAAAAAAATAAGAGGAAGGCTAGCATGGTAATAAAACAGCTACTGAAACTAGATCTGTGCAGACAGTGAAGTCTGCGAAATATAAGAGGGGGACAGCCCTGAGACACTAATAAGGCATTGTCCAGCTGAACTAGTAGAGAGCAATAGAATGAGGTTTAGCTGAGGCTGACAGGGTCACCTCAAGCTCATTTCCCCATGTGTGCTGCAGAAAGAACATAGGTGAAACGGATGCTTTTTTCCCCTTCTGTCAGTTATACAGCAAAAAAACTGAGCACCTGCTGCACGTGCTTGTCAATGACAAGCAGTAAATGGTAGCACGGGAAGTGCAAGCCAATGCAGCAAATGTGACCTAAGAAATACAGGCTGACAGTGAAAAATGCTGCAGATTTGAAGTGTACCATACCTCTGAGTTTATGAAAGCAGTACATCTGGGCAGCTAGCATGGGAAACAATGACAGGGCACGTGTCTGAGATGTTACTATGGAAAGACAGAAAGTGCAAGGTCCTAAGCATCATTTAGAAATGGAGTCTTACCACTATAGTGAAAAAAAGATAACCAGATGCCACATTTTTAACCTCTTGTTGCCAAATTCCCAGACACTGCTCTAAGTCTTCAGCTGGACACACTGTTCCCAGCACTGTCAAAATACTCCTTAACAGACCAAGGAGGCAAAAACTTCTGTCTCCTACAGGCATGAGATCTGCTCCACTGTGTGTTCCCATGTGTAAGTTTTTATCTCACTTTGCACACAGTTTATCTGAGCCCTATGTCATGCTGTGGAAGAAGGTTACATATACATTAGTACCATAAGTAACAGGGAGTTACTGTTACTGCAGCTGGGCTGCAGCTCATCGGTGTAGGTGAGGATTTGACAGACCGGGTGTGCAGGGCCCCCAGTAGTAAAAGGACCCCAGGTATTTTCTGGAGTTGCTTATGCTTAAAGCCTACTCTGAGGGGAGCGTGAGCAATCCTGGATTCAATGAATCTGTCTCGATGAAGAGTTACCAAATACTTACGTTCTTCTAGTAAACTTCCCAAGACAAGAGCTCTAAGATATAAGCTCTGTTATTCTGTTGTATCTCTTTGGAAGTGAAATCCCCTTTTCATTGGATAGCTAGCAGCTAGCACCATGGTGTTCTGAGCTGATTAGAGGCCCTTCATTCTGGTGTATTGCAATGTCATTATAGTAATGTGCATTTTCCATTTCTTCTTGATTCAGTCTTGGGATGGTCAGAAAAGAAGGAAATGGAAATGTTCAACTATATGTGATCTATGTATTCTTCCTTACCACAAATCTCTTGGGTTTGTGCTTTTTCCTGTCACATTAATATCCAGTTGGTTGTGTATTCATAAATGCCAAACTGTTCGGTGGGAATGGATTTGTTTTAATATTGTCTGCCTACAGGAAGATGTTAAAGGCAAGGACCTTTTCTATAATTGGCATGCAGACATAATTTCTTCATAAGGAACAGGGATATATTTGAGTTACATAAATCAAAACACTCAGCTGTCTGTACCACAAGAGGGACGATATGACTTGTGCAAAGGAAAATCATGACTCTCAAATCTGCTGGAATTACAAACCCACAACTTTAATAAAAATCTGTTGGTTATCTGTTTTAATGCTTAATACATGCAAGCAAGATTACATAATGCGACTCAGCAAAATCAGTTAATTTTTCTTCAATGTTAGCTCATGTTCCTTGGTTAAAGCACGTTGTGTGGAAAAAGCATAGCTGACTTCTGATACAGATTTGCTATTGTAATTGTATTTACATACTGTAGTAAAATGCCCTTTTAAATGTCCTTCTTTTTAAAACTGTTTATTGTTTTTCTTTATCATGGGGACAATCTACCACAAGGCCTATTTTATTTATAATTGCATTTTGGCAGATGAATTTGTTAACATACATATCAGATTTATTTGCCTACATTGCTAGTAATATGTTTAAAATAATTCAAAAATACATTTGACCTTTCACTTTTGATGTGTTGCTGAGTTCTGAGTTTCCTCATAGACTTCACCAAGTGTATGAGTAAAACAGCTTCCTTCTTTTGGAGTAATTTTATGTTTTGTGTAATAAGCAATGCAGAGAAAATAAATGTTCTTTGTTTACAAACAACAGAGTCCCATTCAAGTGTTAAACAACTGTTATTATTAATTATTTACATTGTGATAGCTCTGCAGAGACACCATCATGGAGCATGGCTCTATTATGTTAGCTGCTATACAAACATAGATGAAAAAGATGATTGTTATTATTCCTTATGGCCAATATGCTAAGTTGCCCAAGGTAACAATAATTTGTTTATAAAAAGCAGAAAAAGGGCCTGGATTAATCCAAACAAAAAAGCCTAATTGTACTACTAAAATCATTTGTGGTAAGGAAGAAGGAAACAAAACTAGAAAAGAATGTGCTAGATTAACCTCACATCTGTTTACTGTTAAAATAATAGAGGGATCAGCTATTCAACTCTTCAGAAGCACCGTTAAAAAAAAAGACTGAAAAGGAATCAAGATGGTTGTGAAAGCAAATATGCTGTAGGGATTGAGGCATTTTTTAATAGCTGCTTCCTACATCACCTTCTGCATGCTGAAATACACCAGTGCGTTACTGGAGCATCGAAGTCAGAGCAGACCAGGCTGTAGAGGAAGATCTAGATGACTTATTACTCTTGCCAGCGTTGGCTAAAACCTGAACAAGCACCAAGTTCCCATTGTTGCTCTTTCTTCAGGATTGTTTTTCTTTCCCATCTATTTCTTCTCTATCTTTCTCTTTTTAGCCTTTTTTTAGCAGAAATTTTGCTTAGTTGTCCAAGATCACAGGCCTTGTTGCTATGACCTTAAATATGATGAGATCCCGACATTCAAAATCGTGAACGCTATTTAACTTCTTAGGACTGGTCATGAATACACTTTTGATTCACTCATCCCATCAAATTTAATGTAACACTGATGCAGGGAGCTTACAATCTAGAAGCATTACACTAATCTAAAGTTATAAAAAGACTATTATACATTCTAATTTTGGACCCAGAACTATTTGAAATTGTTTCTGTTACTAATAAAATAAGCATCAGTAGGTGTTAGATCCCTTAGAAAATCTAGATTTAAGAGACTGATGCAGGAAGCCTGTGGCATATTAGGATACTGAAGTCTGCAAAACTACAAGATAGCATTCTAATTACTGGATTACCTTTCTTTCTCCTATCACATTGCTGTTTCCAGCAGATTTGATTCATTATCTTTGCTTCATTTTCAGTGTTATGCCAGTTTCCTGGGCAGGCAACACAATATACTGGGTTCCTCTGAATCCTCCAGAAGCAACAGACTCCCACAAAACCCCACTCCCTTCAGAGTGTCTATTTAAACATGAATTTCTATGTCAGGAAAGCAGTCAGGCATGTCTTTTTCTGTATACTTGATAAATTATACTGTGCTAGAATCTACAGAAGATTGTTTTCTCCTCTAGACTTTTTCTGGGAAAAAAAGTTTCCTTTCTCTCTAAGAAGGTCTTTTCCATTAAGCTTTTGGAGACGCAATCTCTGCCAGAAGGCATGATCATGATCATAAATGCATCTCAGCACTGCAATTCATGTATGAGAATTAGAGGGAGCAAGCCCTGTCATTTAGTCTGATCTACAGGGGGTTGAGAAAGCAGCAGGCAGAAGCAGTGTCTGCTCAATTTATCAACAGCAAATCTGACAAAAAACGTACAGTTCTACTCTGGTTTTGGTGGAGAGCTGAGCTTTTGACATAACTACTTTAATTAAAAATACTTCTGGTCGAGGGTACTTGTTTTCTGCAGAAAATTGCAGCTAGCTAACCCTAGCTGTTTCAACTTTGTAACATTATTGAAGTCTTTCATATACTTACTTTGATTGTCTTACACTCTTCTTTTTAGGCCCCTTGGTGTGCCTTGGCCATGTGACTGCTGCGACGCACCATTTTCCTGTACAAATAAAGTGAAAGAGGAGAGCATGTTGATCTACTTATTCATGACAGGGAACCCAACCTACAGTGATGAATACCATTTTGCAACACCTGGACTACAGTTCCCGGGAGGCAGCGCAGCTATGTTTAGGAATCAAAATATTTTTCTCTTTCACTGCCATTTCAGACTTTTCTCTCTAAAATGTCTCTTTAACTGCCCATTTTCCAAGCAGCTCTAACCGAGAATCCCCGATGAGACAACAGAGGAAATCACAGAAGAAAGACCTAGTTAAGGGAAAAAAAGGAAACCTAGACTGCCAGTTTTCAGATGTCATCATCTTCTAATGAGATTATTTTCTATTATGTGAGGTACTTACGCTGATTCTTCAGAAAAATTGCAAGTTAATAATGATCAATCTACATTTACTCTGCACATAACTGTGGAGGTTATGATGCATGGCATAATTGCAGTGTGCTGAGTGTTTCCCTTTTATGGCTGGCTGAAGAGACTGTAATAGCCTGTTACTCATTTCTAGGTAAAGGAGTTCCTTCTTCAGTTTGGGTGGCAGGAATTTGTGCTTCTGCTGCTGAGATTTTTGAACTTATCCTGGCTGGCAGTTGTAGACAGCTATGTTTAATTGTCATGCAAATGACATTGTTTTGTCATTCTCCTTTCAAAACGACCCCCATGCGCCTGACAACAATACTGTATCAAACAAACCAAAGATGCTCTTGGAAAGGAAAGAGTTTTCCTGAAGGGTCTTCATGCCAGGGAAGAATTTATCACATGCTTTAAGTGTTCTTGTTTCTCTGTTTCATTTCTCTTTCCCTCAAACACGATACAGAAATAGAGAAGATCCAAGGTTAGATCTGGCATAATTCCAACACCAGTCCATCTCTTATTCACCAATTAATTATTTATCTATTTTCCTGAGAAAGAAGATCAACATGCAAACAAAATCAGGATGTACTATGTGTATTTACAAGCAAAGGAAACACAGCAAAGATAAAAGAAAAAAATAGCATATTTAAAATATTCTTGAAGATAAGACACCAAGGATAAAGTGAAATTTCATTAATGTATTCAAGTACATTGGCCCAAATCCATGCCGGCTAGTTATCCATAGCTCACAGATTAATTTGTTTCACTGTTATTTAAAAACAGAACAAAACCTGACTCTGGAGCAGTTACAATGAGCTGACAACCTCAGCACAGAGCACAATGTACTGGATTAGACTACAGAAAACACATTTAGTTAGACAGCTGCCACCAAAGAGAAAGGATGAGCTTGTAGCTACGATTTTAGTGCATGACTGAGAAGAGCTGGACTCACTTCTTGTGAAAATCATCTCCTCCCCATGGGTCTGTTGCCTGAGTAAAATAAATATATTTTTGCCTTTTTGCATCATGAAAACCTTTGGTGAAGACATGCTGTGTCATCATCTGAGGCCAAACCTAGGCCTCGGAGAGCAAAAGCCATGTACTTTCTCTGCTTGAAGGACAACCCATGCAGAGCCCAGCCTCCCTCATGTTTACCCAGGTAACAGCTCTGGCCATTTTGGCCAAAACATGACAAAATTTCAGAGAGAAGGATCTAGTGATACTGTTATCCGTGCTGACTGACAAAAGGATGAGGAAAACTTACTGGAGACGCCCTGCACAAGGGTATACCTGAGCTGGCAGGGCTGCCCGGGCCCTGCTGAGAAGCAGGGTGACTGCCCTGAGGCGGGACCCGGCCTGCCGGCCTGCACGTATGATAATGCCTTGTCCACTGAAGTCTGTGAGCTGGGTGAGCTTCCCTCAGCCTGCCTGGCATCCCCTTTCCTTCAGGACTTGGCGTGGCACCCTCCCGGCAGTGGGCGGTGGTGAAGGGAAGGTGACCATCTGTGGAGCTGCTGCAGCTGGATCCTGCTGCCATGTCAGGAGCTCTTCAGTGGCTGTCATCCAAGAGGAGGTAAGGCCTGAAGGCATGGCCTTCAGTCATCTTTGGGACGATGGGGAGATCATGGTGTCCAGAGCTCCACATTTACATTTATAACTGATTTAGAGGACTTATGAAAGGGTTTCCTGGGGTTTTGTGGGGATACTTGAGACTGTCCCTCTTGAGTGCGACAGGAGCTCTCCAGGTCCCTGTCACCGCTCACCTGACCCAGAGGAGATTTCATCAGTTGTGAAGGGACAGAAAGATGTTGGAGTGCTTCTGGAAGGGCCGAAGGGGACAGCACTGAACACAGCCCCTGGAGTTCAGAGGTCCTGAGGGGATCATGCCTGCTTGGCAGAGGGGCTATTGGAAATGTCCTACTGAGAGCAACAGTCAGCACTGAGGAGGCTGCCAGCTGGCAGAGGAGGCGGTTATTTGTAGGAGGTTTCTGTGTGGATTTCATAAAAAAGATTTGGGAAGGGGAAGAAAAAGCCAACTTTGTGGTGCAGCTTCACAAGAAATGGGTGCCAGGGAGCCATAAGAGCTGGCAGCTCCCTGAAGTCTGGGGGCAGCAGGGACTCCTGGGGGTCGCAGAACATGGCCTCCCTGCCAGGGAGCAGGGCAGCGGGGGGCAGAGGGGCAGCTCCAGCCCCAGGCATCAGGCACCTCCCTGGGGACAGGGACCCAGCTCGGTGGGACCCATGGGTAGAGCTGTGGGGAGCTGGGGCAGGAACTGAGGGACCCAGGCTGGGCTGGAGTGGGGTCTTGGGCCATGGGCAGGTGGGGGGAGGCCCCAAGGGCTGGTCAGGGCATTCAGGCCTAAAAATGCACTCAGGGCCCTGGCAGTGGGCTGTATGCTACTGCAGTAACTGGACAAGAAATTAAATTAAAAATCATAGAATTCCATAGAAGGAAGCATCTCATAAAAATAAACGGTTTTACTGAGCCTGTACTTCAGCCGTGGAACATACTGTCACAAGAAGCCACTGAGGCCAAGACCTTACAGAGATTGAAGAGGGTTTGGTCAGTTTATGTTATAGTAAGATTGCCCAGATTTGGCATAATTTATGTCAGATTTCAGGGAGATTTTAAAAGTGTGTGCTCCAGGGAAGAATTGAGTCTCTCAAGAGATTAATTTGAGATTTAAAGCAGAGAAAAAAGTATACATATCAGATTATGGCACTGCCCTCTTAAACTACTATTGGAGAGGATGTGATGTGATGTTCACTGATGTGAACAGATTACCAAATTGATAACATGTGACAATTCCTATACTCTAGTCTGAGTGCAGCCATGAAAAAGAACGGTTCCTGTGAAATGCATGTGATTTTAGATTTTATAATCTAAAAGTTAAGTTGGTGTAGCACCAATTTAGCTGCTAACAAATGAGCTTATCTGACCTGAGCATCTTTCAATCAAGTGAGGTTCCATCCTTCAGGAAAGAGGAATAACTGACAAAAATGTTATTGCTTCCACAAATGAATTCAGGTTTCCTGCTCTTTTGTCTGGTACATAGCCTTTTGTTCTCTCTCCCCTGCCCTCCCTTTTTTATTCTTGCATGCATAGGAGACAGGAATCCTCCATCACTTAGGTAGTCACTTGTACTTACAAAACCAATCCGGTGTTATAACATTCCTGATGACGTGAAAAATCACCTCTGGATGTGCCAGTGTATCAGCACAGCAAACAATAAGCAGGGCATGGAATTCCATGGCAACTCACATATGAGTTTAGACAACATCCATACAAAAGTTACAGTATGTGAACATGGAAAAAAAGCTTCCATTCATACCAGCTGGCCTGCTGCTATTCCCAGTTTGAGCAGCAAAATACGGTTCTTCAAAGTACACAGGCTACAGTTTATAACCTTAAAGAATTCCTGGGTGAGCCTTAAAGAGAAGGTTGCATCAGTTGTATCGTGTCTTTCCCATAAAGCATACATCAGTGTAAAAGGTAATAAATTAGAATCATACTTCTTTACACACTTTTAACTCCTTTCTACTTAGCAAAATGCCCAAGCACTTCATGAGCTACTGGGATCCCTTTGCCTACCCCTGAAGTGCAGTCACTTCTGTATTGCAAACCAGCAGCTGCTGCATGATCCACTATTGAACAGTTTGAACTTTGTGTGTGAAGAATGCTATCTCTTGCTAAAATAGCATGGCAAATATAACCAGTAATGCATGAACTTGATGATTTTCAAATACTGTATTGCCACAATCTATGCCTCAAATCCTTCATGGATTCTGTTTTTCCTTCCAGTGTCCCAGTCCTTTTCTCACCATTTTCTCAACATGCACTGGAGCTACCATAAAAATAGTTGAGCAAAATTAGTGTGACTATAGGTAACAATGTGAAACTGAGCTTCCTTCAACAGGAGGTATGCATCTGCTTTGCTGCACCCCATCATTTAGCATTCTCTTGACAAAAGTGTTGAGACTTTACACTTGTTATTGTGGACTCTTTTTCTGTTGCGTGCAGACATTGAATTTTCTCTTCAGGTCACTCTGCATGTTGGTTCTCTCTTCTCACTTGTTCGTTGCCCTCTTGTTTTCAGCATTGTCTGAAAGTTTGCTCATAGCTGGATTTTCATCAGAGATACCTGACACAGAAGGACATCAAAGAAGTATGCTTATTTTGGAGCCTAGCTAGTCAAAAAACAAACAAACAAACAAACAAACAAAACAAAACAAAACAGAAAAAGCATTTGGAAATCTTAAGTGAATCTTGACCTGAGCGCCAGCTCAAGATTCCAAGCAGCAGCAAGACATCACAGTTCTGAGACTGACAGATGCTTTACCACTGTGACAGCAGTGGTTTTAGTAGACTCTAGTTTGAGAACTGCTGCATTTGCTGAATCAGCAAAACTGACTGCCTGGAAACTGAACTAATTGCTTGAATGCCTACGCAAAGATCTTGCATAACTTCCTCCTGCTATTCAGAGGAAGAATTAGGGCTGGATTACAGATGAAAATCTGGATTAAAGTGAACCTGAACTTCCATAAATTGAAGACCTTCAGCTGCTCTTCACAGCTGGCTCTATCAAAGGATGTGATTATTCAGACCTAGCTTTCAAACACTCCCAAACTTTGGGAGCTGAATCCAAATTCTCACTTTGTTATTCAGGCTCATCAGCTGAAGACCTTTGAGTAACTCCCAAGTGTGTATAACGCATGACATACAGTGAGGTAGAGGATGTGTGTTTCAGTGACAATCATGGAACTTCATGAACCCTCAGTGCCATTACTTGGAGCATTGTGGCACCAATCTCCAAAGCTTCTTTTGAATCGTGCAGTGAAAAATTATTGGTACTTAGACTGCATCATCTTTTCCCTTGTTATGTCAGGAGCAAATGACAGTTTGAAGTGAGGAATGCTGCTTCAGCTCAGGATCTGATATGTTTGCTTACATGATGCAGTGTTCTTAGGCGGTGATTGATGAGAGCTCTTGAGTCAGAGCCTATAATCATGATGAGCATTAACAGGTAATCCTACAAACAGTAAAGGATAAAGCTCCTGAAGGAGGGAAAGGTACTGACTGGTATCTCAACAAACTGGAGGAGCAAGCTAGCAGGAACCTATATACCTATATACCAGACTGGTATCTCAGTCTGGCTGATTGGTCCCAATCAGATTGTTCAGAATTTGTTACATTTCAACCCAAGGCTCTTAAAGGTCCAAATTTATTAATGAGAATGAATGTTTACAGCCCAATCTGACTCTACAGAAACTGCTGGCTAATGTCTCTGATTTAATCACACCCAGGCAGACAACTGATATTGGAACGCTCATTTTCATCTGTGGCAAAATCAAAACTGTCAGCACTATGCTTCTATGCAGAAACAAGGAGATGCAGAAATGCTTGCAATATTAACAAACCTGGTGGTAGCTCCCTGTTTGTTACATAGTAGTATACAAGTAAAAACACCCCAGGTCATCAGTGCATTTAAGCACCTACCTTTAAGCAAATGCTTGAATATCAGTGTCATTCTTTGAATTCTAATGGCACTTTGGGCCACTGTTCAAGGATAAATCGATATTTATACTCTTTGAACACCTGAGATGGGCTTGCTCATGACTTTTTTGCTTTGCTGGATCAGGGTTTATAACCCTACAAGTTGATTTCTGTCCTAGTCTATCTAAATATTTCAAGCACATATACAAAAATAAACGTAATCTTCTGCCAATATTCCACCTCTCTGGTCTCATGTCATCCAGGACACAAACCACTGATCTTTCCAATGATCTGACTTACAAATCTAGTTTTAGAAGGCACCGGCAGCTAATCACTCCTGCAGTTGGAATACCTACATTACTGCATCTCTGTTGCATGTGACTAGCTTGGAAAATTAAGTTAAACTTGTATAACAGAAGTAATTTAATACATGATTTAGAACTTCAACCATCTTACTACAAATTAATTTGCATGCCTGCAAACTTTACTTGTATGAGCAACCCTATGTGTTTTGATGAGGAAGGAGTATTAGTGAGGTTTGGCCTGCTGACTGTAGAAATGATTGTATCAGATCAGTGATAATATTTACATGAAATTTAGTAGTTCCATTCATTGTTGAGGGGAAAACAGTTTCAGTTTTTCCTTTTTCCTTCCCTATCACTGTTGAGTCTTACATTTTTGAAGAAAGGGAGAGGAGAATCAAGCCTCGTATATCTCAGCCTGTTATGACAATCTGAATATAACACATAATTAATCAAATAATTGATCACACTTAACCTGATTACCTACTGAATGAAATCATAGCTGAGATTTAGATAGGTCACTGCTCTAATAAGCCAATTCTGTTGACCCCCAGCAAAGCTTCAAGCACTGTTATGGCTGATGGAAGGGACACTTAGTATCTTATAGAACTGGATTTTATGTTGTAGATTCGTAGAAGAATTTAGGTTGGAAGGGTCATCTGGAGGTCTGTAGTCCGCTCTTCTGCTCAAAGCAGGGCTAGCTTCAAAATCAGATCAGGTTGCTCCAAGCCTTGCCAAGTTTTGAAAATCTCCAAGGGTGGAAACCGAGCAGCCCCTTTGGGCCCCTGTCTTGGTGATGCACTAGTCCCACTGAGACGATTTTTTTCCATATTTCCAATCAGTATTTCCCTTGTTGCAGCTTGTGACTGTTGCCTTTTGTTCTTTTGCTGTGCGTCTCTGAGAAAAGTCTGCGTCTGTCTTCTACAATGGACTAAAATAGTGGAAGACTGCAATTATATCCCCTCTTGGCCTTCTCGTCTCCAGGCTAAACAAACCAGTTGCCCCAGTTGCTCTCCTTGTACATCAGGCGCTCTGGTTCCCTAACTGACTTAGCAGCCCTTCTCTGGAGTCTCTCCAGGTTGTCAGTAGCTGTTCTTCTGCGGAGCCCAAACTGCAGCTATGGGTCGCTTGTTCAGCCCTCAGCCTGGCCTGGTGCATGGAGTACTTCTGATCCCGATGCACAACTTTGCATTCGCCTTTGTTGAAGTTCATGAGGTTTCTGCTAGCTTGCTCCTCCAGTTTGTTGAGGTCCTTCTGAATGGGAACCCTGCTCTCCAGCGTATCAACAACTCCTCCAGTTTGGGTGTCACTTGATGAGGTTGTGTTGTGTCTCAGCATCCAGGGCCGTATGGCTTAGCAGCAGGGTAACATACTGACTTAGTCAGCAAGTGATAATTTTCAGCTTATCTGGCAGGAATAGAAATCTTGGTAGTTGATGACCAGAATTCATGGAATATTTTTGGCCACTGGATGAGACTGAATATACAATATACTTTGCAGTACATGTTATGCTAATTAGAAATATATATAGTAATTGTATTTTGATTATACATATCTAAATATGGTTTTATCTAGTAAAGGTATTTCTGATGGACAACTTTGCATGGAAAAGAAAAACAAAATATATAATCAGTAATAGATAATTATATATTTATATAAAAATAGGAAGTGGTTGGAATTATCTGAGTAGAAGAATTATAACAGCGCACTGCTCAATACCTGTGACTAAGTACCTGACTCAATACCTGACCCTGCCCACTCCAACCACCCTGATCCGTGCTGCTGCACTGTGTGGCTTCAGAAGTCACTATGAACCTCTCGCTTGCTTTGCTGTTGTGCCTTATATTTGAGATGCCACTGCTATACGTTGTGATGGCCAACCTGAAGGAAGGATGTGATGTTTTGAGGAGAAAGTTACAGGGTTTTTAATTGCTGAAAAAGCAAAGCACAAAGCTCTCTTAGTGCACTAGCCCACTCTGCTGCAATCATTTTTCTTTATTGACATCCCTGGCTGTGCCGGTGAAGGGAAGCAGACAGTCTCCATTAGGAAGCAGGGCAGTGTACAGTCTAATGCAACAGTGTTCTTAGCTTGCTGTTAATGCAATGTTTGCAGTATCCCACATCTCTTTACTGAGGTACTGCAAGAAAAAGGGTAGCTGTCTCTTCCAACTTTTTTCTTTAACAAAAACAGGCCACACACTGTAGTAACATCCAACCCAACCTCTTCCTGATGTTTAGGTTTACCAATGATAAAATAACAATGACTATTCATATTCCACATACTACTCTCTCTTCTTAGGGCAGCTCAGCATAGGCCCAAGATTCCCTTTCATCACAAAACTGCTTCCACCACCCTTCTCTTTGTGTGGTAGGGAAGAAAGCACCTTGCCTCAATGAATCAGGCAGTGAAGAGGGCAAAGAGGGCTCTCTGTGGGAGACCTTCATCTCTTTGTGCTTCACAAGGAGGTTTCCCTAACGCAAGGCCTTCCATTGCATTGCCAAGCCACAAAAGGGGTACCTTGCAGTTCAAGAGGGAAGATGGCTACAATGTGCAGACCTAAGCTACCTTCTCTCAAAGTAGCAGGCAGACCTGTTAGGTTTAGGGTTACATTTCAGGGTTGTTGTTGAGAAATGCTTCAACTTGTGAAACTATACTTACCCCATCTAGGAATTTGAAACCATGTTTTATCAAAGATCGTGGATCTGTCTGCATCAGTTCCAATGGGCCTATTCCTTAAGAGCAGAAAGACTTTGTCAGTCAGTCACAACCACCGTAGGTGAAGCTACAATATAGTTTCTTTTCTAAGCCCCTATTTTCAAAACCCGTCTGAAAATCTCCAAAATAGAGAGTTGAAATTTAAACTACTTGGCCTCTGCCTAAAGATTAAAATATGCTTTTAAAAGCAGTTCATATTTTGACTGAGAAGACTAAAAAAAGTTTCATTTAAAAAAATGCTTCTTTTTCTCCTGACCTTTTAGTTTAAATAGCCCTGCAGCCAAAGTGGGTGAGATTTGAAAGTCAGTTGATTCTGATTTGAGTTACAAGCATCTGAATATCACACACTGATTAGGTACAATACGTTTTTTAGTTAAGTTCATTAAAAGCATGCAGGTATGGAAGAACGCTGTTAACTGAGTGCTATGAACTTCTTAAGTCCTCAGAATGGCTTTCCAGGTCATGAGTTCCAAATACTACAGGAGAATTACAATCTGCTGAACAGACATTCAGTTTTACCAGCATGTTCATATTCCCACTACACTGAGAACTGCATTTTCCAAACCAGACACTGCAAGTTGCATTGTCAAGACATTGGTCATCACATAAGTGGGTGGAGGAAGGAATGCTAATACTTTCAAAACCTGCTCACATTTAGACCCAGACTTTTCAGTAGAGCACAGCTCACTGGACATAATGGTTTGTTGTACAAGTGAGCCCCTGTAAAGGTTTTTAATGTAGCCATTTAAAGGAAAATTGGAATAGAGCAAGATCCTGCTAAGGTTGTAATGGGAACTCGCAGTATTGAGCTCATCTTTCAGCTGAATTGCCTAAGGTTGGGTATGAAGACAGTAGGTAAGTTGTCAACAGTCCTGAGTTCAAATCATCCATTCAAATCTGGTTCTTGTACAGAGCGTTCAGTGAGACATCTGATGTGCCAAACAACGTGTTTTTAAATTAAAGCTTAAGTTTGATTGTAAAGGTACTTATACTCACCAGGGAAAAAAATCCCACTTGTATTTACCAAGGAAATTTTAGTCTCTTGGATAACATGTATCTAGAAGCACCTATAAAGGTATTCAGTGCTAGCTTTTACACTTCCAGTCTCAAGGCAGAAGTAATTTCTAATAAACACAGCCTCTAGGCTCAGAGCTTGAGTTAGAAGAGGGGGAAAAGCAGTTTCTTATGTAGTATCAAACCTCCTAACGGTTGTGTTAAAAACTAATTTTTCACTGCTCCTTTTATTTACTTGCCAACAAACAGGTGACTGCCAGGTGCTGTATATCTTACCACAGTGTGGATGCTCACTGGGCAATGGAAAGTGTCTCATGTTAACATTCCCTCCCTCTTGGTATATCATGCAGTTAACTTTTATGTTTCATGAGTCTTTGCAACCAGGGAACTTTCTACTTCTGTGAGACTCAGTGGGACTACTCAGGCTTTCCTCTATTAAGTATGATGACATTTGCTGACTTTGTCATGTCGAGTGACATGAAAATTGGCAATTAATAGTACCTGGCTTCAGGGGAAGAAACAATTGTATATCACTTGTCTGTAGGCAGCAGAGGCTTCAGATGTAATTCTCTGAAAACAAAGCAGTTGTCCCAATTTAAGCTCATTTCATTTGTTTCCAAAGAAGTGAAATACAGTCGCTCTGGCGATAGTGTCAAGTCATCCCTCTGTATTATTCTATTTGTTCCATCACAGCCTCTTGTCTCCAGGGAGCTCATTTGTATTCTCTTGCTTTCAGGTTATCTGACTCTTAGTTGATGTCACGGGTTTAACTTTGCCTTCTCTTTAGTATAAATTAAAATGTTACTGTCGCCACCAGACTGAGCCTGGAAACCACAACTGTGACTATTTAGCAATCTATTTTAAATTCAAGGAAAAAGCCATGTACCTAAATATTTTATGGCTAATGGCCATTTGGCTTCAGATCTAGATCTTAGTATTCAGGATAATGCTTGCTATCACTATTGCTGCGTGCCATTGCTTTTGAGTATTTGCTGATACTGTATTTAGAAATGCATTTTTTCCCCTTTTGAGAAAACATTGCACCATCTAGAAGGGCAGTTTGGGTTCCAGTTGGGTCAGTCACTTGCATCAGCATAAAGATGTTCTGTTGCCTGTATTTTGACTGCTTTCCTCATGGCAACCCTGTTTCTCCCCTTGCAGTGCTATGGAGAAATAAAAACTTGTAGTCGGCTATTGAAGTGATTGGCTGAATATATATGCCCACCTCTAAATTTAAGCATAATTTAAAACTTTTGCTACTGACATAGGCACTTTCCCCTTCCCTCAGTCTATGTGGTCTGGCCATCTACAGCAAAATTACTTTTCTAATGAGACTGCTACTGCTGTGGAATTGTGGTCCAGAGATCAAGCGTGCGTGAATGTTGTTGCCTAGCCTCCAGACAGCGAGGCCAAAGTCAAGATTCTCCTCCAGATCTCCCCCTAAAATGTCTACCGGTAAAGCTTATCTGAATGCCCAGAACAGCTCGAGTTCAAGCAGGTCTGTGCAGCCAGTTCAGTCACAAACACACCGATTCTCTGTGCGCAAATGCAGACTAGCACGGTTGTCTCCTTTAGCCATACTGCAAAATGCGATGCTAGCTGCGGTTCGGGGTGCTGTCTTCGGATGACCCGGCACGCAGAAAGCCTAGGCCAGCTCTCCTTACCCCGCAGGTCTCTATTCCACGTTTGCAGGTCCTTATCCCCACCAGCGCCCAGCAGCACGCTTCTGTTATGCTGCCGCCTTCTGCCCTGTGGCCCAGAGCCCTCCCGTCTCTGAGTTTTGGTCCTCCGCCCCGCACCCTGCCTCCCTATCCTGTCTGGCTCCTCCCGTCCCTCCGGGGCCACCGCTGTGTTCGGAGGTAGCCCCGGTTCTCTGCAGGCAAGCTGCCTGTTGCCCAGGCAGTGCTCTGCGGGCGCTGGGTTTTGCCCCCGGCTCCCTACAGCCAGCTCCCGGGGAAGCC
>NW_010523269.1:658-2305 GCF_000687285.1 Phaethon lepturus | reverse complement strand
TGTCCCCCCCGCTCCCTGCCGCCCCCCCAGCCGCCCAGTCCTTCTCTCTCTCTCTCATGAAGATACTCATTCCGCTACGGAGCGCCCCACGGAACCCATCGCTGCTGAGCATCCCTCTCTGCGTCCACCTGGGCACGGCCTTTCCGAGCACCCAGGCTGGGATCAGGCAGGTATTCAGCACAGAAGAGCTGCCAGGGATTTTCCTCCCTAAGCCAGACCCTGCCAGGATACTGCTCTGTGCACCACTGGCAGGTATTTCTAGACTAACTCTAGCTCCAGCCACCACCGCAGCCCGTGCCCTCCATCCCCTGGCCCAGCCATGGAGGTTACATCCCCCGGTCCCACCAGCGCTCTCCCTACAGGCCAAGCCTCCAGGAACGCCTGGGGTCAGCCGTGCCCCAGGGCCCCAGGGCCAGATCCCTGTCTGTCGGTAGCACCCGGTGAGGTGGGATGCACGGCAGCTCCCAAAGCTGTCAGAGCCCTAGAGCCAACCCTGGGGTGCAACTTGGGCTTGTGAGGAGGTGACTGGAAAAGCAGCTGGCATCAGGGATGTCCTCTTGCCTGGTGCATGCCCGTGTATCTGTGAATAGGAACAGCCTAGGAAATGGGGTTTAAGGGCAGACACGCGCAGGGAAGGCAGCGTACGCTGCTCAGTGGTCTGCACGTGGGGTCTTCTACCTGTGCTGGGAGCCACAGACAAATCATTTGGACCCCCGCTTTGTCTGGTGTCCGGCAATGTACGGGAGACACCACATACAGGCAGAATGGGGCACGTTTCTGCCTTGGGGAGTCTAGTTCTCAAACAACTTAATAATAATATTAATAATTTATATTAATTAATGTCAGCCATGCTGACATTAGAACATGAATGGCAAGTGCATCTGCAGCTGCTGGGAGCTCCAAGTATGGCCTAGGAGCGACAGTCTCTGTCCCCAGGGCCATGGCTGGGGATGGCACAACACAGTGTCTGCTCAGGGGTGAGGATTGGACCCCCAACACTCTCCCCGAAATCTTGCACAGCATCACAGAGTGGGTCTGATCTAGCAACTTCCTTGTGGTTGCTTGAAGGCAGGTGCATGATTCAAGAGAGGGAAATACAGCAGCAGACCCACCAGCCCAAAGTTTCCCTGCATGGCCGATCCCAATCCAGATTCCAAGTCCACTCCCAGCCCTGCTCCTTCTTCTGGTCCCATTCCTGGTCCCAAACACAACTTCAGTTGCTGGCCCTGATCCCAGTGCCAATCTCCATGCCAAATGGGGTACACTGGTTGGACAGGGAGGCTGCCAGAGCCTGGGAGCCAACACAGTCATGCCGCCGAGAGCTGGGAAAGCCCATTGGGGTCTCTGCCCCATTTCTCACTGGGACCAGTTCCTGCATATCTGTCGCCCTGATCCAGCCCAAAGTGAGGCTCATCCCCACCTGGGGAGGCTGATGCTGCAAAACTGACCCCCGAGAGACCCCAGTCCCTGGCACTGGCAGCACCTCTGTGCTGGGAGAGAGCCAAGGCAGAGCAGCAGCCAGGGCTCCTTTGCCCAGGGACAGGGAGGACAAGCAGCCCTCAGGATGGGGACAGGCTGGGACCGGGGCTGATGCTGATTTTGTCGCTAGGCTTATCATCCTATAAGGCTCTTTTGTTCCCCTGCCCC
>NW_010523269.1:315-616 GCF_000687285.1 Phaethon lepturus | reverse complement strand
CCCGGCCCGGCTGCCCGACAGCTGGTAGCCGGGCTTCCCGGGGGTGGGGGGACTCCCCTCGTTGATCGCCTCCAAGCTGCCGGCCAAGGGCGGCTTTGGAAGAGGGACAAGATGCAGCTGCCTGGCCGGGAAGGGGCGGGGGTGGTGGAAAGAGAGGAAATCGAGTCTTTGAGAAATAACCAACGACGTCGCTTTAAAGTGGCGCAGCTTCAGGCGCCCGGGTGTGGACGTTCTCCTCATCTCCGCGGCGAAGGGTCTGCCCTCAGGAAAAGGCCCTAAATAACCCCCCGAGGAGGCAGGA
>NW_010523269.1:0-218 GCF_000687285.1 Phaethon lepturus | reverse complement strand
AGACCCCTAAGTAACCCCCCGAGGAGGCAGGAGCCGGCCTGACCTGAGGAAGGTGGGAGTCCTGCGTGAGCCCGTCCCTCTCCAGCTCGGGAGACCAACAGCAGCGGAACCCCCCGACGGGGCGGGAGGGAGGAAACTTGGAGTCTCCGGGAGAAACGGGCAAGGGAGCGGGCAGGGCGGGCAGACCGGGGCTGGGGCCACCGCGGGGGTATTTAAAA
>NW_010523268.1:8547-28484 GCF_000687285.1 Phaethon lepturus | reverse complement strand
TTTTCTAATTATCGTTTGATTTCCCCATCATCTTGGTTACAATATGGGTTCCCGCCCCAACTTGTACTAAGATCTGGAAGGGCAGGGTAAGCTGCTGAATATTTTCCTTCTCCTAGGTCAGCCAACTTCAAGAACTTCACCTTCATCCAGTTGAATGAAGAATTTTCCAGGGGCAAAGGATTAGACGTTGGTGCTCGATTTTGGAAAGGAAACAATGTTGTTCTCTTTTTTTGCGATGTGGACATATACTTCACAGCTGAATTCCTGAACTCCTGTAGATTGAACACACAGCCAGGTACTGCTACTCATGAAGTGTATTGTTTTTCAACAGATTTTTACCTATTGTGTAACAGCATTCACCAGACTATTCTTGCCTTGGAATTGGTAATGAAACTGCTGTAAATCATTCTTGAAACTTGGAGAACTAATTAAGACATGTATAAAAATTCCATTGCTGGTTGGCTTTTGAAAGGTTATAACACTCCTGCTCCCACTGTGATTGAATTTCTTGCCTTCAGCACCTGTGCTTTCTTGAACAGGATCTTTTTGTTAATTATATCCTCACAGTCACATTTTCATGCAAAGAACATAGACTCAGTCCAAAACTTGTGTGACTTTGTCTGGATTTAGTCTGGCCTGGACAGCATCTTGTAAGAGAGAAAACTGTGCTTTATACAGCTTTTTAAAAAAATAACTCATTGTCATTTCCAGGGAAGAAGGTGTTTTATCCTGTTCTCTTCAGCCAGTATAACCCCAGTATAATTTATGGCCACCATGATTCCATTCCATCTTTAGAACAGCAGCTGGTAAGTACATTGTCCTGGTTTCAGCACGGATAGAGCTGGTTTTCTTCACAGAAGCTAGTGTGAGGCTGTGTTTTGGATTTGGGATGAGAAAATGTTGATAACGTGCTGATGTTTTGCGTTGTTGCTAAGTAGTCAAGGACAGTCCAGCTTCTCATGCTGTCTTGCTAGCAGGAAGACTGGGGGTGCACAGGAAGCTGTCTAAACCACGACATACATGAATGCCTGCTTTTATTTGGACAAAGCATTTTTTAAAAGTGCATGTGCTCTTGGGTAGCATTTCCCTATTCCTTGTGCACAGTGACTACCACACAGACAAAACTGATGACAGCAGTCACCATACTGTGAGTTCTGCAGTTAAGTTTCACAGGCAAGTATCTTGTACCATTTATTTTAACCCTTGTTTGATGTTTTATACATGTAACTTAAGAATTT
The DNA here is from genome assembly GCF_000687285.1 of Phaethon lepturus. Taxonomy (NCBI): domain Eukaryota; kingdom Metazoa; phylum Chordata; class Aves; order Phaethontiformes; family Phaethontidae; genus Phaethon; species Phaethon lepturus. The sequence goes on along the minus strand of NW_010523268.1, from coordinate 27,246 downwards.
AAACCATGTCTGCTTCTCTGCCAGAATGGAATTTCTAATTGGTGAGCAATTAGAATCATAGACTAGTTTGGGTTGGAAGGGACCTTTAAAGGTCATCTAGTCTGACCCCCCTGCAATGAGCAGGGACATCTTCAACTAGATAATGTTGCTCAGAGCCCCGTCCAACCTGATTCCCCACCACCAGTTCCTCTATGGTGTACTGTCTCAGGATGACAGTCCCTGATCTTCCTCTCATTTCTTCCTTGCACTCAATAGTTTCTTTGCTTGCATCTTGAAGAGCTGACATTTGTAAAAAGCATAGATATCCTTAGATGAGTCAGTGAAAACAGAATTCCAGGGGGGCTGTCATAGTTATTCCCCCACTTACTTGAACACCTCCGGTGGCTTTTCCCGTGCCACTGTTTGTGAATAAACTGCCTGCGAGCAGACAGTGTGTTTCTGAAGTGTACCACTTTGTCTCAGAGTCAAATGACATGCTTGGAGCTGTCCCTTCTGGCTTTAATCTGTCACTGATACAACACAGCATAACTCCACTGATTTTCATCTCACTTGCTTATCTTCAGTGTGAGAACAAAGCATTATTTTAAAAGCATTGTCATAAGGCATAGGATTAAAACATGTAGTTAAACCCAGGTGAATCTCCTTGATGAGAAGGAAGCTGTTGTGAGGAAGAAGCTGAGCACACAGACAAGAAGTTCACATGAATGCTAGCAGCAGAGCCATTGCGTGGCATTGCTGCAGATGCTATTCTCCATTCTCTTGTGCTCTGGCATTGCATTGTCTTGAAGCTAAAGGGGTGATAGAAGTGGTGGCTTACCCTTTATGTACACCCTCCACTCTTGCTTCTCTCCAAAGTCAGCATGTCACAGTCCTCTGCCCACTAGCGCTGGTAAGTGGCTGAATTTTAAAATTAAAGTGTAAGCCAGCTATGCAGCTTCATTCATTTCCTCTGGGTCAGGTCCCAGCCTGCCACAGCTGCCCCTCTTACTGCCAGGCACCTATCAGGGCTCATCCTGTCCCAAGGCTGGACACTGTCTCCAGAGCATCCCAACTTCTATGGTTGTTCTCAGTAAGTAAGAATTAGGGGTATTTTGAGCCCAGCAACAGTCACAGCTGAAAAAGATCCCTAGGAGTCTGAGTCCAGTCTTCTGTCATCACTATCCTCACCTCGTGTGATCCCTCTAGAAAAATGAAGAATGAGAATTTGAAAAGTCCACCCAAAATATTTTAAAAAATTTTTTGTCTGTTCCCTGTGTTATCCAAGAGGGAACCAGAAAGTCTTTTACTGAAGAGTCTGGAAAATCCTTTCCACTGTTTTTTTTTTTTAGACGAAACTTGTTCTGATTATACCATGGGAATTCACGTTAGCTTTTCTCTCTCTGATGAGAGCCCACCAGGGATCCTCAGGCTTGTAAGCAGTGTGCTTAGGAAATGAAATAGATTTTAGCTCTCAAGCTAGCATAAATTCCACAAAAGACATTGTCAGGATTGTGCAAATATTTATAGCTAATATTTGAATTATAAAATGTGATGCATATGTCAGAAAAGTTTCTTGATTTAAAGTAGTACTGCCAATCTCATTTTTATGTAGATTTTTATATTTTCAGCCCACATTAGTTCCCAGGCATGAGGCCAGATCTGTGCCACTAAAACAAGGCAGTGTTAGCTATCTGTCCTGGTACTCAGGCTGCTGATTAAAAAAAAGCCTTCAGAAATCTTTGAAATAATTTGATTTGTGCAGCAGCCACTTGCACTAATGGGAACTGATAATGCTAATGCATACGAGTAGCTTGCTGTAAGGGCATCGTTATGGAGATTTCTTGTTACAGACCTGACAGATACAATCTTGTTTCCTTTTAATTGGCTTCTGCAGTGGCTTGGCTTTTTCAAGGAGAGGAGAAATGAGAAAAGAAAGAGATAGCAACGCGAGCAGTAAAATTAAAAAAAAAAAGCCATTAAAGTGACAAAGGTTATGAACAAAAAGGGGAGGCATGAATGAGAAATCAGGAGAGATTATTTTGGAAGAGGATTTTTTGGTAAAGGAAACGCTGGGATTTGTAAATCCAGAAATGGAACTTTTGTCTCCTCATCTTCTGTAACTTTTCCACAAGTGAAGCAAAAATTTTCAAAAATAGCTGCTAAGGGATAGGTTTGTAGCCAGAGTGTGAAGTACTTCTGACTTGCCTAGAGGATTTAAATACCTGTCCCAGTCCCTTGAAACCCTTGGATGTCTTATCAGATTGGGTTAGATCACTCACGCATATGAATTATGACCTGAGGGATCTATACTTGGATATCTGCTTTTGAAAATGACAGCCATGGTTTATCACTGCTCTGATTTTCTACCTGTTATACGTAATATTTTCATGGCCCATCTCCGTAATGTAGAATGTGCATTCATTATTACAAAGGCTTTTATGGGATATATATCTACCACCTAACATTTCTGAACTTTAATTTTACCTGGGTTTAGCAGTTCTGGAAAACTATTCTTACCACTTTCCTAATTATTGTCAAAATTAAGGTAATCAAAAGCAGCTGTCAGTTGTGTGATCAGATTAGAACCACTGTTTTCTTCCAGAGCTCTTGTGGTCCACAATCCAGATGCCACCATCTGCTCTACAGCAGTCTGGCTTCCCTGGTTTACCAGTACATTTCTTACATCGGATTTGAATCCTGCAGAAACTAACAGTTTTGGAGGATGTTTTGCCTGTGAAGAAGCAAACTCCAGAGGATGATGTGATATTACTCCACTTGGTCTGCAACAGCAGGAGTAGAGCGAAACCTGGTTGTTCTGGATCAGGGGGTTTATCCAAGCTAAGACATGGCTGTTTTTTGGGGGCAGAAAAATGCAACGAGTGTCTACAAAAACTGGTTCAAGATCAGACATGGATTTACGTGGGGAAGAATAAAAAGGCAGTTGCTCCTATTTCTGACCACATTCAGGGACTTGTCTGCTGCTCACACTGAAAGCATTTCTGCTCCCATATAAACATTCCTTTCCCTCCATGCAGATTATTAAAAAAGAAACTGGATTTTGGCGAGACTTTGGTTTTGGGATGACTTGCCAGTACAGATCTGATTTTATCAACATAGGTAAGAAAAATGCACTCCAATATGTCTTCCTTTTTACTGAAACATAGAAAATTGTGATCAGTTTCCCTTTCCTTGGCCAGTGTGTTTATGCCTCTAATTTGCATCAGTGCTCTGGTTAGATGTTCAGACCATCCCTAGGTGCCATGGAGGTTACCAGAATATAAGCGCTGCTCAGTACAAATAAAGCAATTTTGTCTGATAGCGAAAAATTTGAAGCTAAGAAATTTGGACACTTTGATGGTGGCAGAAAGTATGGCTGTTTTAAAGGGCTGACTGGGGGCAGAAAAAAAGCTGTAGTGCAATTCATAGCATGGAGTTTGCTAGTATGTATTTCTAGTTTTATTTTGGATTTTGTTTGTGTCAGGTGGCTTTGATCTGGACATTAAAGGCTGGGGTGGTGAAGATGTACATCTGTACCGCAAATACCTTCACAGCAACCTCATCGTGATCCGAACGCCTGTCAGGGGTCTCTTCCATCTGTGGCATGAAAAGCAATGTCTGGACGAGCTGACCCCAGAGCAGTACAAAATGTGCATGCAGTCCAAGGCCATGAACGAGGCTTCTCATGGCCAGCTTGGGATGCTTGTTTTCAAGCAAGAGATTGAGACACACCTGCATAGACAGAAACTGAGCAGTAAGAAGACATGAAGCCAGAAAGGGAGGCAAAAGCCTCTGAATTGGCCTATAGGGTGTTTTGGAAAAGAGTTGCTAACAAGAGAAGATGGGATGAGACTCAAAGGATGGAGATTCCAGCAGGATGGCAGCAAAAGAAGATGAGGGGAAAGTGCTTATGCTCTGTGCTGTTCCCTCCTTCTGTTTTTTTCTTAATAGGGCTTTTAAATGCTCCATTAGCCTGACTGTTCAGCACTTGCTTCTGGGGGAGACTTGAACACTTGATGAGATTTGAGGTCACAGAGACAACGAACGTTACATAAATGCCAGTCTGGTATTCACAGTAACAAATGATGTGCTCTTCTGTTGAAATGTTTGTAAGATGTGTACAGTTATTTAAAGGATTGATCCTTTGGTGGGACAATAATAATGAGTTATTGTGTAAATCTAACCTGACATATCTAAAAAGGGCTATTTTTGAATAAGTGCAGAGCTCCTGCTCTGAGAAGGACATCTGATGGTTAACAATGGTTAAGCTGGAGTGACCAAAAATCTTTTTCTCTTAAGGGGCTGGGGTGGAGGGACAGCAGCAGTGCACTAACAGGGTATTCCTAGTTCATTCAGAGACAAAAGGCATCTTGGAAAGTGCTTTCTAAAATTCAGAAAGAGAAAGCCCTACCGGTCAAGTGTGATGTTTCAAAAACACTGAAGGGTAGTGTTTGTTCTCTTCTGTGGATAGTGAACAAAAAGCAATGAGCCATGTCTGTATCACATGAATCAGATGGTGTATTTCTGCTTTAAAATACTGTAAGTATCTCAAGATTTATTTTTAAATGAAGTTGGTTTTGCTTGGGAATTATTTTTTCAGACTTCAAATTTTCTACTTCCAGCCTTACTAGGAAATAGTGCAGCCTTCCAACACCTGGAAAATGATCTGCAGATCTGTGTTTCCTGTGGATGGGAACTGGGTTCAGACAAGTGAAGTGATTCTTCTACACAACCTGGGTGCTGGAAGGCCGAAGCTTTACCATGCGGAAGAAAAGGAAATACATATTAACTTGCAGTACTGATTTAGTAGGAGGATTTAAACTCTGAATGTCAGATACCAAAACTGATGAACTTTTTCTGACTTTATACCAAAGTATTCCTTCTAAACCAAATATAGAATATTGCCCAGGGCATAGCAAGCTTTTTGTAATTAACAAAATAAATTTTTGTGATGGATTACTGGACCCTGCAAATTCTCTTATGATAATTATAGGTGCATCCTAAAAATTACTCTCCTTCTTAATAGCTTTTTTTTCAATTGCCTAAAACTGTTGAAAGCATGAGTTACTGCCCTTATAAAACACTTTCTTTTAATGCTGACTGCTGTTTATCATCTTAATATATACTAGCCAACAAGGGCTTGGAAATCCCATTTGCTTACCTAAATGCTGTTTCTCCAAGTGGTCTCTTTGTTTTATAGCTTCAGATTAATTCAAGACAGCCTGAAACCAGATTCTAATTCGGTTTTTGGCTTGTAAAAGCTGCAAAATATGCAAGATAGCACCAAACAATGAATAAAATGCTATTTGTCATGCCACTGTGCAGTAGGAAGAGCGCTTATGAACCACTTTTGAAAGCACTGCATGCAGAATCTGCAGAGACCATGCTACTGTAAGTACCTTTTCCCTTGACACATGTTTACATGTTTTACTCTTTTGTTGGATTCAAATGATCTGCATTGGACTTCCCTTGCAAATCACAAAATGTCCAAAACCACTGCAAAAGTAGAAAAAGAATGGGAACTCCGTATGCTTAAAAAACCCAATCCCCAGATATATCACTTACCAGAAAAACTTCATCAATAACTCAATTAGGTCTCAAGTAGAACTTTTTTTGTTCCCAGAATACATGATAAATTGTTTATAAAAGGCTTTGTTTTGATGGAGTAACTTTACAAGTCATTATGCAGTAGGAGGAGACAGGCATGGCTTGTTGAATGCATATGAGAGCTGTGGTAACTGAACTGCTCCAAGGTGATAGTTGATCCTACAGTCCCACTTAAACTGAATTTGAAACTGGGTGATGTATATTACAAAAGTTTCATAATCATAACCCTCCTCAAGCCTATTCTTAACTATTTCCATGATGTTTTTTTGTTATCTTCCCTTAGGTTTCCCTAAGCTCTCAGCAACTTAATGTAACTTTGAGGTTGGTCACACTTGTAGACCAGGGCTAGATCAGATGATATCCAGAAGTCCCTTCAAACCCGTATTAGTCTCTAATTCTAAGCATTGAACACCTGTAAATTCAATACTTTGTTACTTTGGGTACCTTAGCAAGCACATCATCCAGCCCCTGTCAAAGTTTTTAAATAGCACCTTTGTGATTCTCTTGCATGTCCTTTTCCACAGAGATGCTGTTCTTCCCGCTGAGAAGAATACTGTCTATGCAGTTCCTGTTCCTTGTCTGCAGAAGCCTGTTTGGCAAGAGGTGAGATTGAATCAATGATGGAGAAAGTCAGCCTGCAGTCGTTGGCCACCTCAGTGTTGCACGGGAGAATCTAATCACAGCAGAAGTCTGGCAGGGCTCTCTTAAAGGTGGAGACTGCACTGATAGGGGAAGTGAAGAACATGAGAAAGGGAAGCTGCTGTTAGCTACATTTCTGTGAGCCAAGTGGAGCTGTAACACGTCTTCCAGACCAGTTAGAAAAAGATGAAATCCAAAGAGAGCAGACAACAGAACCATAGCCAGGCAGCTTTCTGCCTTCCTTGCCCCAGAAACTGCTTATGATCTTTCTCAGAATGGTGACTGACTGGATCTTAGTTGGAGAGGGAATAGAGATCACCCTGTGTAGATGGGGAGGCCATATGGGGACTCCTTGCTTTAATTTTTGATGACTGTTGCATGCTCTGGCTAAAGGCATAGAGGCACGGGGCAAAACCGATTGCCATATCCTTCCAGGTGTCATGATCTCTCCAGCAAGCAATTTTCGAATGTGAGTACTCTTGTAATCCTTGCACAGCATCCCTTGAAGAAAGATTCTATAGAAAAGCTCCCCAAGACAAGCCAGCACCCTTGATTCCTGACCAATGCAAGTCATCTGTGCTCCACAGACTTTCAGGGTAACTAGATTTCAGAGCAATAGAAGAGCCACTCTTGAAGGCATTTGTTCTGGTAAGGGTGCTGCCTTTGCAGTCAGTGCAGTAATCTAAATGTATAGGTATAAAACTTCAGGTGTCTTCCTTCATAGCAGACAAGTGAAGCTGGGAGTCTTTAAAAAACTGAGGCATGATTCTCAACCATGTGGGATAGATGTGAACACTGATAGTGACTTTCCCTGGGCTCCACTGTGCCAACATTTGCAAATAAGTAGTTATAAAGGTATGTGAAGCTAGCGGTCCACTGGTCAGCAGGTCAAATCCTGAGGAGGTCCACTATAGATCTTAGAGCTAAAATTGATCACGTCCTGCTGTGTCCATGCCAGATCAGCCTGCACCTTATTTCTGCAAGTTAACACCATGTCTCTTAAACTTTTTAAGGGAGAATTTGTCCCCTGTCTTTACCAGCCCATAGGTATACAAAACACTTTGTGATTTGTCTCCAGCCAGACAACAGTTTTGGCATGTTCTTCACATGAGAACAGATGCTAACTTTTCTCTAGGATCTCTGAATGACCTCTCATTTTGGCCATATGTTTCAAAAGAAACAGTTCATGAAGAGGGAAGGAGAGATTTTTTCCCCCCTACAAATAATCTAGCACTCCCTCCCATGATTGATGCAGATTATGTTGAAAATATCTCTTTGATACATGTGATACAGTGCTCAAGAAGCTCCTTAAGTGATTTTCCCTGCCAGAGTGTTGTTACTTTCAGAACCTCACTTTACATTAAGGCTTTATCTCTAGCAAGTTAAACCTGCTGTAGCTGCAGCGCAGTTATCCCCTCTTTCCTCGTATGGAAACCACCTATCGGCATAGTTGTAAATTTTAAGATTAGATTATTACAATGATATATTTTAATCTGTATTCTGCAAAACACAGATCAATTTAAGAAGTTTTTCACTGCTTCCTCAAATCGAGCAGATCCAACAGAAAGGAGGAGACAGGTAAACAACTGAAACAAGATTGACTCTTGTTCAGTATTTGAGGATTGTATCTCTAAACAATGATGTTAGCAGATTCACACGACAACCCTCAGCTGTACAGTTTGTGCAACAACATGAGGGAATCTGGGTGAGGATTGATTTGTTATGTGATTCTGTGCAGCCTCTCCCCCAATATTCTGAATTATGTATTTAAAAAGCAGTGTAACATATATGAAAAGTGAACATTATGTTGAAAGAACAAGTTCTATGTTAAAGTTTACACCAGATGCATCTCAGTAATCTGGACACAACTTTGCAATAAATAGCTCCATTTTGGAAAATAGCATTCTTTACTGGCAAACACTTTTCTGTAAACTGTACTAATACTGATACAGGCGCTGCTTCTTACATTTTTTAGACTCTGTGCATGTGGTAGCCTTTCATACAAATTCCTGTATCCTTTTTCCTTTCCCTTTCAAAGTGATAATCCCTCTTTATGTGGAAAGGCCAGTGTGGGATTTAAATACAGGTTAAAAGAGTGAGGATCTATATTCAGAGGCTAAAGGAGTTTAAAAAATGCACTTCTCATAAAAATCCTGCTTCACAGAGAACACCTTTCACTGAAAGACACCGAGGGTTTGCTTGAACATTTGGCTTGAACATACTTGATTCAAAGAGCACGGCATTTTAGAGGATTAAGCTTCACATTATTGCAAATTACTTTATCAAGACCACTTCACCTCTCCAAGTTGTTTTGTGCCTTCAGGAAGGTATGATCTCATTCAACTATAGATACTAATCTATTTCCCAGGTGGCAAACAACCTTGCATTCAAGAACAAAAGGCAGCTCAAGTACAGAAGTCCCCCAGGAAATCTGCAAAAACCCACTGAAAATACATGGCAGTATCTCCCTGTTCAATCGATTACTCATCACCTCATTCACTCCACTGTGCAGGATACATCCAGGTGCTTTGCAGCTTGCTGGGCTGATGCATCCTTTAACTCAGTTGATACGACAAGCCCACAACAGTACTTATCCTTCTACTGCTTTGTTGTGAAGGATATAAAATAGAGGCACTTATGGCAACCGGTTCAGGTAAGCATCAGCAGCTCTAGTTCGAAGTTCAGTCTTTGTGAATACAGGCATGGGGCTGCACGGTGAAACTAGGAGGTTCACTCGAAGAGAGAGATGTAATCTGGTTCTTGGTCCTCTTGGCCACACGGGTAAAGCAACAGCTCCTTCCCCAAGGAAGTGATGGGTTCGTCCTGTTAATATAGGATACGATTAAACATCACCTTTCAAACAGACCCTACGTATCACAACATCATGGGGTGGAGTCTCCCTTGCCTCTGTTCAGGTGTGGACTTGTTCATCCTGCCGTGAGATACACCTCGGTGCCCTGGGGAACTCGGGGAAGGACCTGCATGGCTGACCTCTGTCTTCATAAAACAATGTCTGTGCTTGGTGCAGTAACCTGGTGACATGACTCTGGCAGTTTTCAGAAAGAGCTGTGCTAGTCTCGTAGATGACTGCAGCTTCTATGGCGTGAAATGCTGCCCTGCCCAGACAGTGCTGGAGCAAGGACTGTGCAGCACGCAGGTAAGCAGGACTGGGTGGTTGTGGACTGTGCTTCTGGCTGCGTTTGTGTGAGGGACGAGGGTGGATCCCGGGGTGAGAATATGCCCTCTGCTCAGGCACACCCTGTTCTGAGGGAATTCCTTGACAGTACAGTCTCTGCTTCCTGTCTTGTTCTCCACCCTAGCAGCAGATGCATGGTGGGAACTTGCTTTCTCTCGTGGTCACCCAGTGGGTGATAAGCAGAACCCACTAGAGCACTTCAGCAGAGTGGGTTCACCCTGCCCACGTCTGCTGTAGTGCAGGGGGTCTGTAGGATTCTTTGCAGACTGTGGGCATGGCTCTACCTTTAATTTAGATATGCACAGCCAGGCTTTAAATCCTCTGGCTCTGGTGCCAATAGCCGTATAGCTCCTGCTTTCAACAATTTCAGCCTGAACTGTGAAACCCATGCAAGACGCATGTTCAGGTAGCCCAGGTAGAGCTCCAAGTAGTGAATGAACATAGATATTTTCCTCACGTCCAATTTTGTTTAGCCATGTCTGTATTAGGCGAGGCTCTTATTTGAAAGAAACATGGATTTTAAATGAACCTTTGGGCAAAATGATTGTCCTGTTCCTGAGCAGATCTTATAGCAAAGGGATGAACAATGCATCTGGCCCTCCTTGGAGCCCATGTAACTGCAGTCAGTGCTAGTAAACGCTGCTGTTACAGTTGCAAGAACCTGCCACCTTCTTCCTTCCCTTCTATTTTTTATCTTTGCTCAGTATAGCACCTTGCCTGCTTTGAGATTATAAAGATACTTTGTTCTCTTTCATGCTGAAGCTGAAGGCAAGTAGGATTTTCTGCTTTCCCAACTTGCTGGGACCCCACAACCACTGAGAGAATGCAAAAAAAAAAAAAAAAAGGAGTCTGTGTGATTATGCTGTCACCTCTCACCTTATCAGCATTCCTACCAAATAGTGCGTGAGTAACTTGAGCCCTGTGTGCAAGGTGTTCTGCGCACTTGAGGGGGAGTGAGTAAGGTCTGAGGTGTTTGAGACGTGTTAGATTGCCTGAGATACACCCATCAGGCTGGCATACCCTTCCGGAGCAGCACACAGGATACACAATAGCAGCTAAAATGGGTCTAGTTACCTGCTTTAAAACAACTGAATATATTATTTCTTATTTTGAACTGCCCTGAGGCAATTAAACAAACAATTAACAAATGCATTGCTAGATGTTCACCTTGTGGTAGTCTACAAGGTCAGCCAGCATTGAATGTTGTAGCTGGTCCACTCCAAGGAAGCTGTAGGAATCACTTGAGGCATCAATGAGGAAGTGTTTACACCCTTCCACAGACCGATAGGAGAGCACGTAGCCTTTGATTTTCTCACTGACCCGGACCAGAAAGCTCCCTGGTACTGTTTTATCCAGAAGCTCCTCTGCTTTCTTAGAGGTTAGGATACCTGTTCAAAACCAAAACACAAAACTGAAGGGGGAAAAGCATTTGTGCATCACAGGATGGAGCAGTTCTCACAAATCTGTTCTATGACTCTAAAACCAGTCCGTGGCACTTCCATCCCTTGCATTGTTTTCTTGCCCAGTAGCCCAGGAAGAACAGTACTGCCATTGCTAGTAAGAGATCATGGCCACGTGCTAACTGTGCTTTATGTTAACTGTTCCAGACATGGCCAATTATGAATGACAGATGTGCAGGGCTCAAAGGACAGCTTCTGTGTTACGAGAGAGAACGGCATTGCAGTGTGTTACGTGTTGATTCCAGCGTAGCAGGGCTGTGCAGACAGTGATCATAGGTCCTGTCAGAAAGCCATGCAAGCGTTGAAAGACTGTTACAAAAGGATAACACTTTTGTTGCTGCAGTCTCGGATTGAAGGGGTTTCCAAAGCAAGGGAGATGGATGGGATCATGATAACCCATTAGAAATGGGATGGAAAGGTTATGCATGATGAGCACGTATGGAGGGAGAATGACCTGGGGCCAAGGTGCGGTGTGCCCAAATCTCTCCCACTGTGGTCCAAACCATTGCCAGGATGACCGTGCATCCAGTACAGGGAGGCAGGGGTGGCACAGAGGTACAGGGTATTTTGAAGATCTGGCATCTGTTCTAACAGTTTAGCTTGACCTTTGTCATAATGCTAAAGGAATTTAAACAACATTCATAGATATTTAAAATGGAAAACCTAGCCACCTTTGAAAAGCTCCTGGACCCAGACTGTGGCAGCAGCCATGTTAGCAGAAACAACTCCTTAAAGAGTTGGGTTGGGGCAGAAACACTCAGGACTCACCATGGAACCAAGGTGCTATCGTGTCCGTGGTTTTCTGATAGCCAGCTCGGAGAGGGAATTGCTCCTCTTTAAACCACTTAATGATGCTTTCTTCAGTGGAATTGGATATTGTCCTCTGGATTCCCTCTTTCCTGTTAGAAAAGGCTGTGGTTTGTGCATGAGCTTCAAACAACAACTTTTGAGTCCTTTTGTTAAGAACAGCCCTAAACAGAAGGCTTACGCTAGTGTAGCTGTCAGCAATATTATATGGTTTTCAGTGGACAACTAGCACATAGGGTGTATGCACTCTAGGCTTCGGACACTCTACTAAATAAATGTTACTCTCCAGGGGTGAACAAATAAGCCTTATCATACCCTAGGCTGGAATATAGCCTAGGTTCTGTATTTTTCCCTGCGGGGCGTCTCCTCCAAGTGAGGAGGAGAGCTAGCTGTTCCCATCTCAACCACCCCATGCTAGAGAAGAATAATTTCATCCCTTCTCCCCTCCACAGTGCACAGGGCTTTCCTTACCTGATCACTCTCCCGTTTGCCATTGCAGGAGGTAGAAGTTTAGGTTTGGGGGGGAGAGGCGGATATTGGAGTGGTCGCCGATCTCCTGCTGGGGCATCCTTGGAAATATCTGCCTGCTTCCCCCTGTGGATGCCCTGCAGTGAAAGCCTTCTGTAGTCATCCCTGGCTTGCCGTGCAAGGGAGCGTCTCTTTTCATCTGCTGCCTTGGATTTCCGCACTGGAACAAAAAAGGATTCCTACAGAAGTGAACAAGCAGGGAAGTTTTAAGCTTACTGCCCTTTGGCCATCTTCCTGCTTGATGAAGTGGAAGAACAACCCATTTCACAAGGTGAAAGATGCACTCAAATTGTGACACCATCTGCCACATGTCTCCCATCACTTTTGGGCATCTGCAACTTAACAGGGTCCATTTTTCATTCCTTCAAGAGATTAAAAATCTGGGTTCTTTCTGGGCACCAGGTCCCTTTGTACTTAGAGACTACTTGGCTTTGTTTTGCATGCTGACTCCTGGTTCAGACATAGATTTCTGTAATGCCTTCCATGTGAGCCACAGGGGTGGGGAGGGCATATGGAATAAAAACTGCTGAAATTACTCCAAATCAATCCTTTGAAGGATTTGAAAGTGCTGATCATTTTCTAAGGGTGGAAGGGAGTCTTGCTGAAACTGTCAGGGAAAGTGCAGAACTTGGCTGGGTATTGTTTTTGCTGTAAAATTGCCTTGTTTAGGTCCAGCTCATCCTGGAGTCTGTAGGAGTAACCAGCTCTCTGGTTGGTCTGAGTTAGGTTAATTCTTTCCTTGCTTCTGTAATCAACTTCAGATTTTTTTTTTTTTTTTTTTATCAGTAAGAAAAATAAAACCCCTGGCCTGACATGGAAACAATTGGTAGTAGCGCATTGCCATCTACTGAGCAGCAGGGGAAGAACTGGGGGGAAAAAAAAAATCATAGCATAGTTTGGGTTGGAAGGGACCTTTAAAGGCCATCTAGTCCAACCCCCCTGCAATGAGCAGGGACATCTTCAACCAAATCAGGTTACTCAGAGCCCCATCCAACCTGACCTTGAATGGTTCCAGGGATGGGGCATCTACCACCTCTCTGGGCAACCTGTGCCAGTGTTTCACTGCTTTCATCGTGAAAAATGTCTTCCTTGTATCTAGTCTAAACCTACCCTCTTTTAGTTTAAAACCATGACCTCTCGTCCTATCACAACAGGCCCTGCTGAAAAGTCTGTCCCCATCTTTCTTATGAGCCCCCTTTAAGTACTGGAAGGCTGCAATAAGGTCTCCCCGGAGCCTTCTCTTCTCCAGGCTGAACAATCCCAACTCTCTCAGCCTGTCCTCACAGAAGAGGTAATTTTTGTGGCCTCTGGTAATTTTTGTGGCCCTCCTCTGGACCCACTCCAACAGGTCAAAAAAACACATCAGGTTTTCCTTCAGGAAGTATTTGGCAGCAGTGATGGATGCTACTGCAAGTCTCATACTGTTTGCCATTTTCCTTCCTATCATTTGGATTCATTACATGAGACAGTGCAGCAAGGCTCTGCTTAGGTCGGATTGTACTTGGATGACAGGGAAGCCCTTTTTAGTTAGTCCCTCTCACCCATTATCCTTGTCCTCAAGAGCAATGGTTACTGCAAAGTCCTACAGGCAGCCAGCTTCTAGTTTAAAATAATTATCCTGGCTATACTCATGTGGTTCCTATTTATTGCATGTTTTAATATCGTATTTGTGGGAACAATTTTCCATTTCCCTGCCCAGCTCTAGTCTCAATGCTGTGGGGACTCAGAAATATTTCTGATAATGCAGTGCTGCATTTCTTGGCAGTACTCTCCACCCACTGACCAATTATTCAGTTCCAGTGTGGCAGAAGAAGGATTGAGATGAGAGCCCTAGGATTTCTCAAGCCCCATAGGAAAAGGTCATCCTAAGATCTTACAGGATTCCTGCCATTCAGGCTCATTCTCATCTGATTTCTGCAGCATCCTCTGGCTCTCCGAGCTGGGGTGGCTCTGTGGTATCACCTTCTGGGCAGCTGTGGTCTCTTCTCCCGAATTTCTCCTCTGTGCTTCCTTCGTCTATGAAAGAAACAGTATGTTCAGCTTTGTCCCAGGCTAGTTTTAACCCTGCTTTTTAGCTAGCCTGGAAATACTGGGAACTCCATTCTTTATTCTGAATCCCTCCAATTTCAACAACATACAGATCCTGTCTTTACTGCAAGCAACAACAGAGGAAGTAAGGGAAAACAGGCTACCAGAAATCATCAGGAGCATCTCCCTGTGCTGCTTCCCAGTCTGCCAGCCTGGCCTGCTTTGTATCATCTCCAAATCATCACACTGTGCGTGAGGAGCATGGTAACGCTGGATAAAACTGATCCAAGAGGTGAGGATGTTCTTGGGTCAGATGAGGCTCTGAGGCTGACTGACTCTAGAATCAAGTCTGGGCCCCACTCAATGTGTTAGGACCATCCCAGGTTGCCACTTACTTACCTGTTGGAAGCCACGCTTCCTCATGTGGCAGTCTGCCAGCATCTGGTGAACATCTCTGGTTTCCCTCTGGGCAGAGGAAAAGATCGGTGAGAAATAAATGCAGCATTAGGACCATTGCTGCTCTTTGGAGCAAAGGTGTTTAATGCAGAAGCAGTGATGTGACATTTATGTTAACAAATTTTGCCAGCCTTCTCTGACAAACGTCTTTTTTCATCGTATTAGGCCTAATATGTCACAGGAGAACTCAGGGATGTCAAGATTGTCATAAGCACATCTAGATTTGCTAAGTGATGCTCCCAAGTGCTCCCCGGGAGCAGTCCCTTCCCCGCTCCCTCTCAAGCAAGCCCTAGCAGAACCTGTCGTCGTCCACAGCTTTACCTGCCTGTGCTTGTTTGCTGCTGTGGCTGGGGTGCTGCAAACCCCTGCTCATCAGACTGACCCAACTAGCTGCACGTCTGGTGTTGGCTCTTCCCTGCAAACCAGTCTAGCCACCCTGGCAGCAGTCGCTAGCTGAGACCTGCCTTTGAAGGCAAACAGTTAGACTTGTCTTTGAGCAAACACCCACCCACCTCCTCGTTGGACCCAGACTGCCTCCCACGGCAGAGCGAGTAATGAGTTAACTACTATGCTGCTTACGAAGGACATGCTTTGTTTTATCTTCATCACCTACTTGGCTAATATTTAATATAAACATGGCCTTCCAATTTCTCTCTCCTTGACAGGAAACTAGGAACTTCAAATGTGTGTGAAGCAGCTTGTTTTCTTAAATCAGCCCGCCCGTCCCCTGTGGCAGACAAAGCCTGGATCCCTGAGGTTAAATGGGAACTAGATCTTGGAGAAAGCATTTTAATGAGGGAGGTGAAAAAAAGCGCTTCTCCAGGCCTAGAAAATGCAACAGGGGTCTTCGGTCTGGATCCCTCCTTCTAATTGCAAAAGGTCCAGAAACCTGGCAAAGATGATTAACAACATAATGACAGAAAACAAAAGTAAAATATACAACCCTCCTCTATTCCACGTGCAAGACTTTGAAAGTGGTTTAGATTTTTTTTTTTTGGTGGTGGTGGGATTTTTAGTTTGGGGTTTTTTTTGTTGCCCTTTTTTTTTTTTTCTGTTAGCTGTGGCTAGTAGCTTCCTTTCAAAAGAAAAAAAAAATCTCCCACATAGTTGCTCAACTTTAGCAAATAGTGCTAAGAAAAACCCTGTGTGACTCAGAGGCTTTTGATAAAGGAGACAGCCACTCCAAATTCCCTTCCATATTTTAGTAGCAGCAGCAGAAGCGCTTTGCCAAAACCCAACCTTCAGTTATTGTGCTTTTTATACTGAAGTATGGAATGGCTGTATAGTAAAAGAATATACACTCATACAAGTTAGCAGCAAAAGGCTGAATGAAAACTCTGCTGAATGAGATTGGACTTCTCTCATTAAATTGGCAGGGTGTTCAGTTCCTTCCATTCAACTTTGGTTGCACGGGTAGTTAATTTAACTCATCTTTTTCTCAGTTCTCTGCAAATGGCTTTTTGTAGCCAGTTAAAAAGTAGAAATGTATTTATTGCTGGAAAAAATATTTCTGTAATGAAACATCACAGCAAAGCAGACATTGTATTTACTACATTTGGAGTTGTTCTGTGCTGTTAAGGTCATAAGCTATTTTCTAACTATTTTAGTAGACACACACAGACAAAAGAAGAACCTAAAATATGCATGTCAGAGGATGCTTTTTTTCCCCCTGCCCTCCTAAAATATGCATTTCAGTGGGTAAAACTATCTTCATCTGTTCTTTTATACAAGTAGATGATTTGTCTGAGGGCTGTGGCCTTGCATGTACAGATCCTGGGATAGCCTCCCCGGTCTTGCCCCAAAAGCCATCCAAACCAGCCACAGAGCAGGAGGGAAAGTACTGTGACCCTTGTTTTACCTACGGAGAATGGAAGCAAAGGAATCCGGAGTGACTTATCTCTTGGTACAGAGCAGATCTCTCCCAACTGAGAATAGCACTTGGACCTCCCGAGTCCTAAGGAAGGAGGTAATAACACAGCTTCTTCTCTCACTACAGAAGAGAAGCCTTAACAGTTAGCTGGCTTTTCTTCAAATTTCTATTTATAGCAACCAGGATTTTCAACTTCCTACATCTCAAAGCACATGTTTCTGATGGTTATGGAGAAAAGGGGGGAAACTACCTTTGTGAGCTCCTGGCTTTTCCCTGTTGTAGCAGCAGCAGTTTTTCTCCCATCTTCCTTCTTTTCTTCCACAGTGCTTTTTTTATTCCTGTGAAGATCTGTCTCACCCAGGACTCTTGGTTGTGGATGTAGAGACCGTGTTACAGAAGAATCAGTCTCTCTGAAATGCAAGAGAGAGAGGGCTTAGGAACCTGAGGGAGTCACTTTCCACTCTCTGAGCATCTTGTGAGGAAGCTGCATGTGAGCAGAGCAATGCTGTGATGAAGCGACGTATGTGCAGGCAGCTATCATATCTCCAAATCAGGTAGGTGGAACAATTAAATTAATGACTCCTGGTGAGTAACTGTCGTCCTGCTGTACACGGGCACCTGTCAGTGAATCAGTGCAATCCAAACTCATCACTTGCTGCAATAACAGAGTTAGCATTTCCTGTGGTTCACAGAGGGTACCGCGCAGGAGCCGTATCACGGGAAGTTCGATGAGCCGAGGCAAGCCTCAGGCTGGAGCTGGTCTCTGCCAGCATTGTGTGTACTCACAGAAAGTCAACCTTTGCCTGCACTTTTTGCCTGCAAGTCAAGTGTGACAGTGATAACCAAAGCCCCTACAGAGAAGACTCCAGCCTCTGGGTGCCTAGAAATGCCTTCTTCTCCGTGTCTGCCCACCAAGTCCTCCAGCTGAAGGGTGCTTACCTGCCCTCCTTGCCTTGCTCTCTCGCTAACTGTTTTGCCCTTTGTGCCTGGATCTCTTCACAGATGGCCGCATAGGATTTATCTGAAGGATGCTCGCCCATCACCCAGACCCAGACATCATTGTCAGCGCCGAGCTTCCATGTCACCGTCTTCCCGTTGGCTGAAAAAGAAGCAGCTCTGTGGCAAATGCTGTTTGCTCAGCAGCTCCGTGCAGGGCCCGTGTCCTGCCTGCTGTGCCCTCCTGGCTGCTGCCGACGGCAGAGCCTCTCCAGGCAGAGCCTGCTTTTGCAGCTGTACGTGGGGAAAGCTTGTCTGGGGCAGAGCGCGCACCTCCCATTTTGTTTCACAGTACTGAAGCCAGGTCAGTGAAGGGAGCATTCTTCCTTTCTTGCTTTAATTTCTTACCACTGCCCTTGCCAAACTGCGCGAGGGAGAACTATCTGCAAACAGAGCGTGCAGGGGAGAGCTGGGAGAAGAGTGCTATCTTCCTAGCAGCCGGCATGCTGTATATTCCTGGCAAGGGGACTTCAGGTCTAAAGGCACAACAGCAACACCCCTGCAGATCTGGTGCCCCAGGACAGACGTTCAAGTCCATGGTTATTTTATAGACAGATTCAGAGGCCCCATTTAGTGGAAATTTAATGAGATGCATCTCCTGGGGGCAAGTAGGCCCTGCTTTCCCAGCTAGGGGAGTTGAGCAATTTGGTCAAGGACAGAGTGTCTGGCCAGGGAGTAAAACCATTGCGTGCCTGGCTAAAACTACCCCATTGCAGGTGGGTTTAGTTACAGTTTGGAAATATGACTATGATGTGTCCCTGGGAGAGGAAATTACTCTAAGGACACATTACCTCCTATTTCTAGGGAGCAGGTCACTGTGCCAGAGGGAGAAGCAACCGGCAGGCAGAGACTTACCTTTTCTAGGCAATGGCTTCTTTGCTGAAGCCTTGTCTGCAGCAGCTTCTCTTTCCTCCCACCGCCTGATTTGTTCCTGCCTCATCTTGAAGAAGAGGATCTGCTTCTGCTCCTCACTGAGTTCTGCTAGAAGGTCGGGATCAATGTACATGTCCGATAGTATCTGTTTCAGCATGGCTGCAGGTTTCAGTTACGCACGTTTGTGGTGGTGATCTCCGGGGATCAGATCCTCTTCCTGGCTCCGACAAGAAAGAGTCTCTCCCCGCCTGAGCCTGGAGCAG
>NW_010523268.1:6816-8516 GCF_000687285.1 Phaethon lepturus | reverse complement strand
GGAATGCAGGCGTGCCAGAGTAATTATACTTCTGTCTTTTTTTTTAGCTCAGACTTCCTGCACAGACCAAAAAAGTAAATAAGTAGCTTAAAGCCTGCTGTTAAGATTCCTTGAAATAAGAGGTGATCTCAGATCCCACGCAGCCCCTGCCCGCTCTTGCAGGGAGAGCTGGCCGGAAGGGACGAGACGTGGAGTGGGGAGGTTGTGTTGATACTCTGATAAACCCAGCTGATAGTATATCAAAAGACAGAGAGCGTTGCCTGTTACAGTCATCAGAGGAGTGGCTTTGGTCTGCCCAAGCAAAAAATTCTGGGCAGGGAATCAATGAACCCATGACTAGACAGCTCCTCCTCCTTCCAAAGAAGAAGACTTTGATGATCAAAAGCCCAGCCTTCCTCGTTTTACCAAAGAAAGATGGGGAGGGCTTTTGGCTCTGCTTTAGAGGTGGGAGTGGGAATTTTGGGTTGCTCTCATCCATCAAAGGCAGCCTTACGGCAAGTCAAAGGAGAGCAAGTAGTGCAGCCGGTTTGAAGAAAGACAACTTCGATGGTCAGCAGCTGAGGAGCTGAGGCAGCTCCTGGTCTGACATGTCTTGCTGATGCACCTCGCCCACGCGGTGAGCCTGGCATGGGACATCCCTGTCTGACAGAATGAAGCAGGTGGGGAGAAGGAGCACCCCTCTTCCTGCCTGGGGTGCCAGGTCATGTCTAGTGCACACAGCGATGTTATATGCCTGTGGATTTACACTTACAACAGGGGTTTCACTGAAAAATTGGGAGCTCTCCTGTCACTTGGGAAGGTGCCAAATGAGAAAATAGAAATGTGGACTAAAGACCTTGAAAGCAGCTCTTTGCCTTATCTTATCTGGATAAACTCAGGGAGATCAGGAGGTTGGTTGGCAGCACTTTTGGTGACACAAGGAGGCTGACGTATGAAGTGCAACACCAGAGCAGCGTGGCTGGCTGGCCAGGGCCAGCAGGGGCTTTCTGGACAAACTCTTGGGAAATGTTGCCAGCAGGCTGCAAGGAAATGAAGCTAGTGGGATCATTTGTGTGCTTCTGCACAAATCTGCACAAATCCTGTGAGTCTAAGGAACAAGCACACTGGGACACAGCACAGGAGGTGGGGAAGGAAGGGTGTTGGTGGGGCAGTAATGTGGAGGCACAAAGGGCACAGACATGGCAGAAGGACCTGTGCCAGGGTGAAGTGGGAGTATATATTAAATCCTGGAGGCAAATCAATTAACCATCTTACAGGAGAGGGGCTGGATCCCTAGGGACCCAATTGTTGGAAAAAATTGTTGGGAGCACTTTAGCTTCAAAGTATGACTGCTTGGCTTCTGCCAAATAAAATAACAGAGAAGGAGGTGGTAGAGGGGCCAGCAAGAGCAATACTGAAACTTTCTAAGGAGCACACACAGAGCACACTTAATTAGTTGAAACGGGACAGCACAACAGCAACCTTCATAAAGTCCGACTGGCAGGACAATATCTGCTGCATTGGTCCGCCTTCCCCTGTCTTGCCCCCATGCTGGGATCAGGCAGGCTGTCCCAAGCATCCCCCCACTTCCAGATGTGTCTTGCCCTAAAACTGCTGGAGACAGAGCTGGTCGGAGCACCAGTGCATCGAAATCCCCTTCTCTTCTCCCAGCTCTCCCTGCACTTTCAGCAGGGAGAGCTTGAAAGGAGCTTGGAGCAGCT
>NW_010523268.1:0-6785 GCF_000687285.1 Phaethon lepturus | reverse complement strand
AGGGAAACAAGAAGCTCCTCAAGGACCTCAAGGCATGGACAGAGCAGACTGTGGTCCTAGCATAACATTAGCTGCAGCAGAGGCCAGGAGCAGGAGTCCCTGGGAAGGTGCAGTGACCAGGAGCTGGGGATGAGCCTTCTCATTTCTGTTTTGTTTCTCTGGTTACTTTATATTTTCCCTCTTAAAAATACTAACTAATTTCAGAAGCATGGAGTTGCTCTTCCAAACATGTATTGCTTTTGTTTAAACAAATGACTTGCTTGATTTTTTTTTTCCCCTTATGGCAGAATTGTTCCAGCTCAGCAGCCAAAGGGGCTTGGGCTGTCCTTGAGCCATGGAGGGGTGGCAGATGTAGAGATGGAAGAGCTTTTTGTGTGGAGGGTGTCGGTGAACAGTCTCTCATCCCTTGGGGTACCTGAACTGTCTGTTAAACTGCAAAACTGGGGGACACTGCTGGAGGATCGCCATTTAAGCTTCGCTGCCTCCTGCTCCTAAGCACTGTCTGAAAGAGAAGCTGTTTGCAAACAGATCAGGGTGTCAGAAAAGTGCCTTTAACCAGAAATGGGTCCCTTAAGCTTTTAGTTGTGTTTTTTAAGATCAGTTCAACCCAGGACAGTATGAACGACAGAAATTTTGGGGCTTATTTTAGGTAAACCAATGTCTTCAAAAGGTACTTGATGTTGCTCTCATTGTAGGGGACATGAAAATCTCTTTGTCTGAGACCAAGGTGGGTTTTGTTTGGAGAAACCACCAGGGTTGCATCCTTTGTGGATCTGAAACAGTAACTGAACTGGATGGTAGCTCCGGGCACAGTCAGATCTTGATGGTCTGGCAGAGGTGCCTTCCGTGGGCCGACAGAAATGAATGACGATGTCTAAAATTGAAAGGGCTTTTAACAAAAGAGACTTGTTGCATGTGGGGAGGTGAAATGTTTTTATTCCCTTCAGGTGAGAAGGTATTTGTGGGCCAAATGCCGAGTGGTTTGTCAAACAGAGGGCACTCAATATTCTGCCCAGGGGCAGAAAAGGCCAGCCAGCTGGTCAGGCTTGGTCTTCTAGGTCTGGATCAGCAGAATTACTTTTTCCCCAGAAAGTCTTCAGGACAGTTGCAGTTCACTAGCCAGAGGGGTGCTTGGAAAAGAGGATGGCCAAAAGTCATCCTTTAAGGATGTCCTTGCTACAGCTGAGCAGAGGCTGTGTGTGGCTCTGGCTGTCAGGAGAGGCTGGAACCAGCTGGAAGTGCAGATCATGAGCTCGAGTCCTGTACCCTGCCTCTAAATACAGTGGTGAGAGGCTTGAATCCACCTCACCACCACGTCAGCCTCTTCCTCACCTCTTGGCTGCACAGGAGGTATTGGACACGGCCCAGAGTGGTTTATGTTGCAGAGTTGAAATTTGCAGTGAGCAAAGCTGCGGTGGTTAAGTGGTGTTTCTTTCCCTGTCTCTCCCAGTGCGTTCTCTTGGTGCTTCAGGTGCCTTTCCTCGCTCTGTCTGGGATGTGCTTCTGTCTTTGAAGGTTCCTTCTTGTGTCTTCCATGCCCACCCTGACTCCTTTTGCCTGCCCAGGTTACCTGTTTCCCCCAAAGCACTTGGGAGACAGAGATCATTTGTAATGGTTGCAAGACTTTTCCTTAGTTAAGTTAGGCTTCCTGGGATGTGACGGATGAGAAGCCATCAGCAGAACGCATGCAACATGTCCATGCTGCTCCAGCTTCTCGGGAGTGGGAATGGCTTTGCTATGGCATTTCCTGAGGAGGACATGATGTGCTCTGCCATATGCAGTGGTGACAAACTGCTCCCTCTTCCCACACCTGGGGACACTGTGTTGGCAAGGTGGAAGGGTGCTCAGCAAACAAGTTTCACGGTATTGATGCAGTTTTGCAGAGTTGGGTCTCCTTGTAAGGTCGGTTGTAAGAGGAAATTTATAACGCTGTGTCCCAAAGTTACCCTTTAAAGCACCAGCTATTTTAACACTGGGAAATCACATAAGCATTTTGAGAGGCTTGCAGTATTTCTTTTTTAGCAGTCACTTCATTAAAGATCTTAGGAACTGGAAGTCCTCCTAATAATACCAGTCATATGCTGTTCCCAAAGTTTGAATGAAAGCCCTATCATCGAGACTTGGCCAGAATTGTTTTTGCCGATGCTGTTCCAGCTGTAAGTAGTATATTTACAGCTCAAACTTAGGGAAGCCAAGGACTGGAGTAATGGCAGTGGGACCTCTGAGCAGGTAACTTGTAGGAAAACTCCGGTAGAGGTCTTGTTAAACTTTCTATTGCTTGTGTTTTTTTCATAGGATTGATAGATAGGAGCTGATTTTGTGGAGGAATAGGAGACGAGAGTAGCCAAAAATAGCAAAAATCAAGTGTGGGTAGGTGGGAAGCCAAAACAGGGCTTTGGGGGCTCTACAACTCATATGTAAGATAGTTGACTTGAAAGTCATAAGGTAAATGCAATTCAAAGGTGACCTTCAAAAAGCAAGGTCACGCAGCATTTAAATTGCCTGCCAGAGAGCAGCCTCTTCTCTGTGCTCCTGTAAATCATCTACCATTAACAGGGGAAACAAATCCGTGAACACACGTAAAAGCGCAATCACTTTGAGAACTGGCATGAGTTCCTGCTCACAGGTGCAGCGGGTGACACTTCGGCCACCGACAGGCTCACGGGACACCCCCATCTGGCATCCTAGTCCTGGTCCTCACCGTCAGTGCTGTCAGCGGAGGGAAAGGTTCTCCAAGAAAACAATAGACAAAGATACATAGATAGGAATTTGATATGATTTACACCAATGAATCAAATAGGAGGGTATAAAATTAAATAGTGGACAAGTTGAATGGTGGTTCTTGTGCTAATTTTCTGGAAAGTGGCTGCTTCAACCTCCTGCTCAAATCTCTACTGTAAATATGACAGTAACTTTAAACTAAAAATAACCCAAGAAACTCAAAGATGAGAAGAGAACACAAGAAAAGCTGCTTCAGGGTGCAGCCTGATGAGCCAAGAGCATTTCCATTGTCATGAAGTAGCTTTTCCCATAAAAAGCAGATTAGACCATGTTGTTCAGGAAATGGTGAGACTACATTGCTTTGAATCAAGAGCTTCTCCTTGGAGCTGGTCTTCTGCTCAGCAACAAGTGGCTGCAGAGGCACCATCAGGAATTGTTTTCCCTCGTGAAGAAGGTGGGCCACAAGAGTGCAACTGAATTTCCTTTCCCTTGCCCCAGAGTAAGCCCTGCAGCACCAAGGAGGTACTTTGCTCAGCTTTTGCTGGATTTCTCCGGTTCCAGCCACCGCACTGCCACCACCTCCCTGCCAAACTTTAGGAAGGGCTTTCTAATTTTTTTTGCAGAAGTTGAAGCAAAGCAGAATTACCAAACCCACCTCAAATCAGCGCGGCCAAAGGTAATCCCTCCTCAAACCTTGCGCTCAGTGCACAAGCCTTCATGGGTTAACTGTCACACATTGCTTCATAAAATGCACTTTTGTTAGAAAACATTTATGGCAGCAGCTGCACCAGCAAGTTTGCTACCAAAACATCCCTCTGGGCTTTGAGATTTTTACAGTCTTTGTTGGTTGGTGGTTTGTTTGTTTTGTTGTGTGTTGGGTTTTTTTTTAAAATCCTCATCCTGTTCTAAATAGGGAAGTGGTTCAACCCTCTCTTTCGGTTTAATTTTGCTTCAGCCTACCATTTTCTGTTTCAGACAGAAGGAAAATATGACTGTGTAAGCTTGGCCCTCCAAAGACAGAACTAGACCTCTTTGTGTCTTATTTAGCATAAATAGGTTTTGTGTAAGGCTGGCATACAACACTTGAAAGAACAAAACCAATGAGGTCACCACAACATGAAATACCTTGAAATTACCTGTGGCTCAACCGACTTGCCCTGCAGGTCCCTGATTTTGCTGGAGAGGGCAGCGGTTATCTTATAGCAGGCACAGATGGATGGAGAGGGCAATAAGGAAAAATAATTTGGTACAGCAGTGGTTACTGAACACAGTTTGAGGCCACATGGCTCTACTTTGAAGAAAATGTTTTCTTCCCTGCTAGAATTAAGTACAAATATTCCTTGATCTCGACACAGTGAGAATCCTCTTCCTATATCGAAATTACTTAGGGACTTACCAATGAAAAGGTCAGTGTGGTGAAAAGTCTGAGGGCTTCTGTAGGTAAGCACATAGGATCAGCTACCCAACCAAACCCAGCCTCTGTAAGAAAGGAGTTTTTCTAACCAGGACACCTCATTTAGTCTGTTCGCAGGTTTTTAACTTTGGGCAACAAGCTTTGGAGTTTTTTTTAAACACAGACTGCAATATTTATGTTTGCTAATTGCACTGGATGGCTTTGCCAGGGGAAAGACTGTTCTTGTAAGAGGGAAGGAAGCTATTACGAGTAGCACTAGGCTCACAAAGCTGCCATTTACGTTTTCCACTTAGTTATTCACTCTTCAAAGCCCACAGTTGTTCTGCACTGATGCAGTTTTGCCACTGGGAGCCACGGGGCAAATGGGAAGCGTTGGGCCAGGAGCAGGTCTGAGCCTCTCAGCCCTGGCGAGCGTAAAGGCTGTGCTGGAGGGACCCAGGGCTGCCCCAGCTCTTCGGTGGGGACTGCCCTGGGGGGAGAAGTGCACCCTGAGGAGCCTGATTTTGTCCCAGAACTCTCCGATTTCAGAAATGATTTGCTGTTAATGCATTGCTTAGGCATTGCGGAAACACAGGGTAAAACACAAGCCGTGTGTTGATATAAATTCTGTGAGGAGAAGGAAGGACATTTAGTTCTTGCCTATAAATATAACCTGCTTTTAAACCTACATGCAGTTATTATATTGCATGTGCTACTAAGGGGAACAATTTATTTGCATGAAGATGAGGCACCCAGAAGGCAGAGATCTGAGTCTGTGTCATCCCCCAGGGAACTCTTGGGGAAAAAAAGGGAATATTGGGAGAGAGAAAATGTGGTGGGATGCAGGTAGAGGAGTGGAGGGGGCTGTGTTAGATGACAGGGCACAGCAGAAGCTGTTCTGGAGGAACAGAGAGATGGAAATCAGTTTTCTCTTGCAAGTAAAGCATGTTACATGCCCACTGATTGCCCCTCTGTTAGCCCATGTGTGCTGCCCCTCGTTTGCCTGGATTTGATGCTCGGTGCACAGCCCTGATTGCTGTTGAAAGGATCGAATCCATCGACCAGGAAGAGTAATGATGCCATGGGGTTCTAGCCAAATTCTTGGAAGAACGGGTATGAGAGCAGGTCTGCTCCCATTTCTGTTTGAAGCACTCAGGAAGATGAAAGCATCACACCTCTTCCCTTCAACCGTCACCCGTGTCTGTCCCCATGTCACCAGCAGCCCTCTGCAAGCGGCCGGCCCCAGTGGCCCTCCCTTCTCCCAGGAACACACTTGCTCCCACACCTTCCCTCACTGGCCCCTCGCACCTACCTGTCACCCCACAGCCTCGGGAATGGCTTCCTACCTGTCGGAGTCCCTCTCCCATCCTGTGTTTTCATGACGAAGCCCCAGCAAGAAGCAGAGCCCAGCCTGGAGCTGCCCAGGGAGCCCTCCTTGTGCTAGCCCCATGCCGTGGTCCTGGGGCGCCGAGGTCCAAAGCCCAGGGTGTTGGTAGTGGCCGTGCACCTTACCGGGCGCCTCCAGCTTGCTGCCCACTCCTCTGCCTGTGGGCTCCCCCCCTTTTTCTCCAGCCGTGCTCTCTGCTGGTAGCAGGGGCACTGCAGGATTTCCAGCCCATGCCCGGGGAATGTCCCGGCTGATGCCTGCAGCTCGTACCTTGTGTCAGCAGCCTGAAGCTGATTTTAGGGTGATGGATCTCCCTGGCTCCAGCCTAGTGGGGGAGAAGTCCTGGGAAAGGTCCTCAAAATGGTTCCGGGGAGAGAAGGGTTTGGGCCATGGGTCCCAGGCCTGGAGGGCTCAGGGAGCTGAAAGTGCGGTTTCTCTCTGACCCCTCTCCACACGAATAGGACCAACATGGACCTTGTTCCTGCAGCTCTGGGATGAGACCCCAGCACCCAGCACAGCCCATAGCGCATCCTGCTGCAGGGTGAGGTGAGGGTCTGGGCGATGCCCCACCATACCCTGGCAGTGGGGCACTGCTAGGGGGGCCTGGGGAGAGGAGAGAGGACCAGAGGTCACTCAGGCTGTGGTCATGCTCACCTACAGCAGAAGCTGCCCCGGGCGAGGCAGAGCCAGGAGGGAGTGGCTCGGGGGCCAGGAAGAAGTGAGGTGGAGACCAAGATGGGGGCACATCTGTGGACCCTCAATGGAGGTGGGGGTCTGGTCCGGTTGGTCCCCAAAGCTTGTGAGGCCGGCGTGCACCAGGCCAAATGAAATATCTGAGAGAGTCTCTGGGGGAAAAAGGCACTTTTCACACCATTTTTGTGTGTCCAACGCCTTATTCAAGGTGTGAACAACAGCTGGAATAGTCATTGACTCATTAGTCTGTACTTAGACAATGTACAGTTATGACAGTTCATATTCAAGTTACAACAATGATTGATCTACGACCCTGTCAAAAGCCAAGATCATTTGAACAAGCACAAGCGGTAATTAACTGGAGCAGAAATGAACTGGAGCTGGAGCCACAGATGAACTGGAGCCATAAATAAGCTGGAGCTGAAATGAAGCCAGAAAAGATGAAACCCAACTGGAGCTTAAAATGTGCTGGAAGCAAGAACAAACTGGAGCTGAACCTAAAACAAACCAGGAGCAGAAACAAATGAGCTGGAGCTGCAACAAACAGGAGCTCAAGTGAACTGGAGCCACAGGTGAACTGGAGCTGAAACC
>NW_010523267.1:0-218 GCF_000687285.1 Phaethon lepturus | reverse complement strand
CCTAACTGCATCGGCTGCCTGGCCTTTGAGCACATTTCAAGTCCCCCGTATATATATATGTATGTATATAAAATAAGCATAGAGCTATCAGGTAAATTTTAAGGCCGCTTGGGAGAGAAATTTTGATAGCCCAAAATTGATAAACTCTTTAGAGGCTTTCGCAACACCACGCACCACCGTGGGCTGCCACTTGCCTACCAGGGAAACCGAGGCACGAG
>NW_010523266.1:840-1927 GCF_000687285.1 Phaethon lepturus | reverse complement strand
GCTGAGCCGCAGCGGCCGACGCAGCACCGAGAGCTCTGCCCAGGGACCCTTCCCCACTGCCCCCGCGACTCGCCCAGAGACACGCATGGGTGCTTCCCCCGCCCCGAGCGGGACGCGGCACCCACACTGCCCAGGTGGGAGAGCTGGGACGGGGGCAGCTGCGCCAGCGCCAGGGACTGGGAGCCGGCGAGGAACAAAAGGAGCCTAAGCAGCACGGACTGAAAGACAAGAATAGTAACCGGTTCTCCGCAAAGGAGCAGTCACATTCCGATTTCCCTGGCATAGGAAGAAAAGGATTTGGGAGCTTGCAAACTAGGGAGAAAGCGATCGTTGCCTCTCAAACGGTGCTGCAAGAGGATAAGCGCGCATCCAGTTTTAAGAGAAGTATCACGAGAAATAGAGCTTTAGATTATGTTACATCCAGCCCTAAGTAATCTGATTAGAGATTTATTTTACGGCTTCAGTTAGAAAGACACAGAGGAAATACAAGAAAGCATGAAGCCAGCTCCTCCACGCAGAGACAGAAGACAGCAAGTTTTATCTCTCTTGAAACAGCGCGAGAGAAGCGCGATACGCCACCGGCAACCTCAGCGCCCGTCAGTTTAGAGGGATCAGAAGAGGGACGGATGCGTGCCAAGGCACGGGGCAGAGCCAGCTCCCCCGGCTCCCACCCCGGCTCCCATAGCTGGCCAGGCTGCTCCACCACACCGCAGTGCGCAGACCTGGCGGCTCCCTGCGCGCCGGTACCGTGGCTCCTGTACAGAAGTACACGACTGATGTGCAAAAAGAAATTTATCTGCCGAGCTGGACTGGGAACCAACGCAATGGGCTTGTCCCTCATCCAGAGCCCACCCCTGTCGCAAACGCACACAAGCATCGACCTTTTGCCTGACGTGGGGCCGAGCGTGGCCCGCGATGCTTCATCTCCCCAGCGCAATTATCAGCCTTCACAGGAAATAAGCCGGGAAAGCAATCGAAGCCGCAGCGAAAGAACAAAAATTCATTATGAGCGAATGCCCGCCCGCTGCAGACGGACGCCAGGGCTCAGCCAGGTATTGCCAGCCGTTAAAAACGAGCTGGCCCCGCA
>NW_010523266.1:0-818 GCF_000687285.1 Phaethon lepturus | reverse complement strand
ACGGACTGCGGTTGGGGTGCCCGTACGGAGGCAGCCAGCAGGCTGGGTGAGCAGAGCGCGGGGCGGGTGCACGTGGGCGCCCGCTCTGTGGTTAGGGAGGCTTACAGAGAGGAGGCTTCCGTATGTAAAGCGATCACAACAGACAACCCCAAAATAATCAGGGGCTCAGCAGGCCCCAGACCCCGTTTTGGCTGCACCCCCTGCACAAGCCTCCATTCCCCTAGAAGTGGGGCTTTCGCGGCACCTCGTGACGTCCCCTCGCTGTGTTTGCACAGCAAAAGGGTGGGACAAGCGGGCAGCAGACCTCAGAGCAAGCATTGGCACTAAAAAAACACTTTAAAAAATTATAAAAAGCCACAGCCAATGGGCCAAGCCATCGAAGGACCACAGCATCCACGCTCCCTTGCAGGGAACCGCGTTCCTGGCCGTTAGACACCCTGGTGCCCGGCTGCTCCCCTGCCTTCATCAGCACGTGCGAGACCTGAGAGTCTTGGGGCAAATCCCCCTTGGCCACAGCCCCACATGGTGGGGGGCACAGCTTCCCCCAGTGGGATCCCGGTGCGCCGAGGCGGGCAGCCACGGCCCCCTGCTCCAGCCCCCCTGCCCCCGGCCCCCGCCGCTCCTGGTCCCCGCAGACATGGCAGGAACCGAGGCCCAAGTGCCCGCTCTTCACTCCCAGCCTCCTGAGGCCAATGTCTCCAGAGCCGTGGCCAGTGCCTGGGACACCTGCGTGCCCACGACTCCCACGGCCACAGCACGGGCAAGCTCTGAGCCCACGCACAGTGCTGCACGCACCCAGCCCCGGTCGCGGCAGGCAG
>NW_010523265.1:21022-33540 GCF_000687285.1 Phaethon lepturus | reverse complement strand
CTGGTGCGGGAGGGCTGGAGGAGAGGTCACAGAGTCCACGGTCCTTCGTGAAGCGAGGTTCTCTGATAACGCCTCTGCTCGTACAAACACCACGTGCCCGCTGCGCTCAGTAACGGTGTGCACTGGTCAGATACCGGTTTCTGCAAGTCCTTTTTCCCTACCTGCATGTCAGTCTCCGTTTGAACTGTGGCAGTGTTGTTTTCTCTCCTGTTTTATCCTATCCCCATCTTTTCCGTTCTACAACAGCTGTGCCGGGGCCCGGAAAGAACTGCTGTGCTGGAACATCCGTACAACACTGGGATAACAAATCAGTGGTGTGACATTTCCTTCTTTTTTTTTTTGTTTCCTTTTTACGTTCTTGTTCTCCCTGATCTCCTTGTAGCTCATTAATTCACCAAGTGCCTTTCTCATTGCTTGTCCACACACGCCGTGGGTCTCCTCGCAGTTTTTCCTTCTTTCTTCCTTGCAGAGGGGTACATCTTACAGTCCTTACCCCACTGTTGCCTTGTGGCCCTGCACTTCTGTACCGCTATAAATATCTCTGAAAGAAATCTCACTTCTCTATGATTATTTCCTAATTAACATTCCTAGTCTCTTTGCTCATCACTTATGTTTTGATCTCTTTTTCAGAAGGCTCCTGTATCTCCTGCCTTAATCTTTCATTGCTTGCTCCTTCTGCTTTCTTCTGTTCTTAGTATAACTGCTCACAATTTACTCTGAGGAGAAACTAAGTTAAGGAGACTCCAGTCACTGCTGCAAAACCGAGGGAGGAATGGCAGCAGGCGTGCAAGAGGGATTGTGCTGAAACCTGCCATTCCAACGGGAAAAGGCTGTTCTCAAGGTAGCTGGAGCAATGCAGGCCCTACTCTTCAGGGGCAGTGGGTCTAGTCTTTCTGTGAGCAGATATGCATCTCTAGGACATACTGAGTATCCCATAGTTTTTCAGGTTGGTTAACAGTTGTTTCTTATTGTATCTTCCCCAATGACCCTCTCTTTTCTTAATTAATTTTCCGGTGTCTGCTTTTCCCTTACTGCTCTCACTTAGACATGCCAACAAAGCTGCTGTCCTGCACAGTGAAAACCTCAGGCAAACCTAGGAGGAAGAGAAGGGAGACTGTATTCTCCAAAATTCAGAGGATTAAATAATGACTCTTCTGGGTTGGCCAAAATATTTTTGGACAGCACCCAGCACCATAGTGTCATAATCTGTCATTTTGGCTCCCGCACAGTAGGTCTGCACATTTTGTCTAACTTTAAGTATCTAAAAGCTGTCCAATGAAGTATGATCTGGTCATCCTAGGCTTCCTTCATAGTCAAAAGAGATAGACAGGGCAAGTCCTCTTACCTGCTTTAGAAACCTGTCTCCCCTTGAGACAAATCACTGTCTAGGTTCTCCTCATTTATTTCTATTGATGGATATGGCTTTTGTGACTTCTTGGGTGATTATCTCAGACATAGACTTTTTGAAGTTGGTAATGTGCAAGGTAAGTCCTGCTCTAGGACATCAAAAATAGCAACAAAAATGATAATGATATTTAGGGATTGGAATAAAACTTCTGAAACTCAAAAGAACAGCCCCTCAAGAAAAAGGAGTCACTTAAAAAAAACCCAACCCAAAACCAAACCAAAACGAAACGCCCAAAATGTAGAGCAGAATCAGTGGGGAACACTAGTAAGGTGTTTCACTGCACACTGCCATTTAGTGCAAATGGTCATTGTTTGATAGTGCTCTGCCCACCAGGATCCCTCTAAGAGGTAAAAGGTGCTGTCTGGGGTAAGTCATTCAGCTGACGAGGCTGCTGGGCGCATTATTAATGGTGTATCCTGTGTGGTTCATGAAAAGATAGACCGATATTATGTACCAGCAGATAACAGAACCGTTATATAATTGAAAAATTTTATGATATTTACAAAATATGGCGAAATCGAGAGAAGGTTTTACAGTGCATATTAAACTGTCTGGTAAAAAGAATGGTGCTGCTAAAGCAGTAGTTAAATTAGCTTCTGCTTTGAAAAAAAAGCGAGCAAGAATGACAAGACCGGAGCAAGTCAGGCTCCTAACGGGATGCTTCTAACACCACCCTGCCCAAGTGCTGGCAGTTTAGCTCACCAAGAGCAAGGAAAGGTCAATTTCCAGGAGGAAAGTGTGCATCGGTCATGCATATTTGTTAAAAGGATGTAAACCTTGGAAGCTGTATTCCTATCTAGATAGCAACCAAGGAAGCTGCCTGGAAATAAAGAGCAGAAGGAAGAGAGATGAAGCAATGAATCTTTCAGAAAGATGAGTAATTCAAGGGGAGATGTGAGCAGGGACATAGGGACAGCTTAAAAGGAACCTCAAGTTGTATTTATGTTTCATTTCTTTCATTTCTTTCCATAATCACGTTTCCAAATTTGCTAGGAGCTTTATATTCCACTTCCTAGCTCTGCTAAGGCACATGGAGAACAGGGAGGTGATTCAAGACAGCCAGCATGGCTTCACCAAGGTCCTGCCTGACCAACCTACTGGACTTCTGTGATGGAGTGACATCAGTGGACAAGGGAAGAGTTACTGATGTCATCTATTTTGACTTCTGTAAGGCCTTTGACACAGTCCCCCACAATATCCTTCTCTCTCGATTCGAGAGATATGGATTTGATGGGTGGACTGTTGGGTGGATGAGGAATTGGTTGGATGATCACATCCAGAGGGTAGTGGTCAATGGCTCAAAGTCCAAATGGGGATTGGTGATAAGTGGTGTCCCTCGGGGGTCCATATTGGGACCAGTACGGTTTACTATCTTCATCAGTGATGGCGACAGTGTGATTGAGTGCACCCTCAGCAAGTCTGCAGATGACACCAAGCTGAGTGGTGCAGTTGACACGCCTGAGGGATGGGATGCCATCCAGAGGGAGCTGGAAAAGTGCGAGAAGTGAGCCCGTGTGAACCTCATGAGGTTCAACAAGGCCAAGTGCATGGTCTTGCACCTGGGTCAGGGCAACCCCCAGTATCAGTACAGGCTGGGGGATGAAGGGATTGAGAGCAGGCCTGCCAAGAAGCACTTGGGGGTCCCGGTGGATGAAAAGCTGGACATGAGCTGGCAATGTGCACTCGCAGCCCAGAAAGCCAAATGTGTCCTGGGCTGCATCCAAAGCAATGTGGCCAGCAGGTCGAGGGAGGGGATTCTGCCCATCTACTCCACTCTGCTGAGAGCCCACCTGGAGTACTGCATCCAGCTCTGGAGCCCTCAGCACAGGAAAGACATGGACCTGTTGGAGAGGGTCCAGAGAAGGGCCACAAACATGATCCAAGGGATGGAACACATCTCCTGTGAAGAGAGAGAGTTGGGATTGTTCAACCTGGAGAAAAGGCCCCTGGAAAGTGCCTAAAAGAGGGTAGATTTAGACTAGAAATTTTTCACAATGAGGGTGGTGAAACACTGGCACAGGTTGCCCAGAGAGGTGGTAGATGCCCCATCCCTGGAAACATTCAATGTCAGGTTGGATGGGGCTCTAAGCAACCACCTCTTGCTGAAGATGTCCCTGCTCACTGCAGGGGGGTTGGACTAGGTGACTTTTAAAGGTCCTTTCCAACCCAAACTATTGTATGATTCTATGTTTCCCAAGAATAAATAAAAAACTGCATCTATATAAGTTATCCCAACATTGACAGAGCCTCAGGAATAACTGTCCTCTGAGATGTACTAGCAAAGTTTGGCCACATCCATACTGTTCCTGGCCTCTGGAAACTCTCCCATCCCCAGAATAGGATGGCTGCCTGCACAGACCCTGGGTTGTTTGGAGAGCAGTAGCTGCACATGCCAGGGATATCACAAACGATTTAACAACACAGATAGTCTAGCTGCAGCTCCTATGCCAGCACCTTGCATAGTTGAATTGCAAGGTGTAGCTACAGAGGTCCCACCCAAATGCTTGCTTTGTGAGTTTCTTCCTTGAAGTACTAAATTCAAATATATAGTGGTGTTCAAGCAACTCTTGGGACAACTGAGGACCATGATGACTTTAAGGGACATGAGAATTGCTTCTGTAAGGCAAAAGGATCAGTGAGGCCAATTCTGCTAAGTGTTGCCTTGAAATGGCTTTCTCACTACCAAACCAGTGACCACCTTGTAGGAAACCAGTTAAAGTTTCAGATAGCCAGAAGCTATCATATGGTTCTAAGCAAACCCCAAATTTATTTGTGTGAAGGGGCAAAGAGGAACCCAGAAAGGATAATAGGGAAGAGCCAGAGTGACCCTGGGAAATATTTGCACCAAGGACCTTAAGAAAAAGAAAAAGAAAAATTGGTGTTGTGGGCAGAGCCCAGAAAAGTATTTGAAATGGTGATCAGCAGATTTGTTCAGGGAAATGGTATGTTGTATGCTATCTTTGGGAAAAAAAACCCACAACCCAAAATATGAGTGCATAAATGGTGCGTGATTCACTGTCATTTTTCTTCTCAAGGGATCAACCCACGTGCCATGAAATGTGAACCGCTTGGATACAAAATAATATTCCCCATTCCCTTGATGCAAAACCTTGACAGAATCTGCTTCCGTCTGTTCCTGGCATGATCAAAAGGAGAACTGAATGAAACAGTGTGGCAACGGATAATTAAAGATATCCCAGGTCTTGGCATTTTTTTTTTCCCCCCAGTCTGAGACATATCACTTAAAACTCACCTCTTGCATCATCCTCACAGAAAATATGACTTCTGCACTCCCTAAGCACTCCCCTGAGTATTACCTGGTGGGATCACATCCTGTTGTCAGCAAAACCATCTGAGCTTTACCAAGCCATGGATGTTGGATGTGCATGGAGAAGCAAAAATTTCTGTCTAGGGATGTCTGCAAACATCCCTACTGGTTCCAGAGCTGAGTGTTTTGCAGACTTTGTCAGTGGAGCGAGGGACCACGAGAGCACAACTGTGTGTTTGACACATGACATGGGAGCTCATAACCGGGCAAGCTGGGGCTGTATAAAGTTAAATTAATGTCCTTTTAATTTTGCCTGATGCAATAAATCTACAACTCTTTGCAAATGCAGCAGACAAGCCACAAGCAGAGCTGTTAGCCTGGTGAGATGAACATAGAGAAACCTCAGGGATCGCTTCCAACTCTGCTACCCAATGATCTTCTTGGTCTGCTCTGAATATTGCTCTTCCACTAGATTCCCAAGCCTATGAGGATTGAAATCTCAACTCATTACTTTATGGTGTCTTTTACACTGTTGCATAGTGAGTTCAATATTGGTGAAAACTGCTATATTTACTGATTTAAAACTAATTTTCAGATAGGTAAATGAGCACATATGGGAGAAACCTGGATGGTGGGAACTTGAACTTCAGTGCTGCATGTAGTAAAGCAGATTTACTAATATTAATAAAAGAAAAATTGATCCACTTGTGTTGCAAGATTTAGTGGTTTATGTATGTGCAGAGATTTAACGATATAAATGTTGAACATTGTTGTTATTTAACAATGAATTTAACAGGTTTAATAAAACATCTGCTTCTCAGTTTGTGACAAATTTGTTTTTAATAATGTGCAGTGAAAAGCCTTGCATTTCAGGGATATATAATATTTTAGTGTTGTTACATTTGGAAAACTCAACACAAACTTTTCTTTAAAATCACTGCATTTCCAATCCGGCCTCTGTTCACAGTGAGGACAAATGTCTCTGTCAAGTTTGAAGAAATTATGAGAAAGACACAAAGAGAGGAAGCTCTTAACAAGCTACATAAGATGAACTGGCTGGGCACATTACTTTGCCTTTGCTTTCTGTGAGCACAGGTGTATAAGGAAATATGTTCTCTTTTAGCTACACTCAATATATAATAATAAGGAATTTGGTTTTGAGTTACCTGAATGAAAAATGGAACTTTCATTGTAAAGGGACAAACATATTTTCCTACTGTAGGGTAACTCAAATACAATTCATCTACTTGCCTGCCCCCCAGTATTTTACCCTTGTGCTCAAAGCAGTGAGAAAATGGAGCCCTATAGGAATGTTTTTTAAAAAATTATGACGGATAAAAATAGAGGTCTGCAGAGGATTAGCATTATGGCTAAGGCCTTGGTGTAAGAACTGGGAAATTTGTCTTCAGTTCTGAGCTCTGCCACCTCAGGTGAGTGAATTAGTCTCTCTTCGCCTCAGTTCCCCATCCTCTGGATCCCTCTTTGCTCACTCTTTGGGTATCTTCTCTATTTAGGCTGAAGTCAGGTTATTTCTTTTTACTATGTATTTGTATAATCAGGAGTTATGGCTGTCTTCTGTGCGCTACTTTAATATACCTAGAATTTTTAATAATTGTGATAATAGTAATAAAGGAGGAATTCTACTGCAAACATTCATTTAGTGCTGCCATTCATACTGTTGTTTCCTTGGCAGAGGAACCCCCCACCTGAAGGTAACTGGGAATTCATGAGAGCCTCCAGTTTTGTTGACGTGTCAGGGAAGTTTACTGCAAGCTTCTGAAATGCAGGGCTTAAAACTTTTTAAACCAGGTGCATGCAATTTTTTGCCGACTTGCACTTTTGCAGGCATCGGAAACCGTGCAGCTCTTTACAGACTGCGGTGGGATCAGATGTGCTCTGCAAAGATCCACACCTGCTTAAAAGGACTAAGAAATGGCAAGATCTTTCTGACAGTTTTACTCTGGGAAGAACTGCAAGAATAAATAACATGACTTTTGGAATATATTTCTCCTCTGACTCCCAAAGAGTATTAAGGAACAAAAATGACCAAGGAGAAAAGCTTTATTCTACGTGCAGAGTTCCCACCAACTTCAATAAGGGCCACAGGTTTTACCTCAAGAGTCCAATGCCACAAAATAATTTGACATTAAAATGGAAATAACACTTTTGCAAAAAAAATCACCAAAGCTTGTTTTGATCTTATAGTAGTTCTCTGTAGTTCTGGGACAAAAAAGTAATTTCTTAAGTTCTCTGTGCCTCATTGTCCTTTACAAAAATTAATTGAATACAAATTTGAGTCATTTTTTGAATAAAAAATTATTCAAATGTTCTTTAATAAAGCACAAGTCTGGTCCTGAAATGAATGGAGAGGGTTCCTTTGACTTCAGTGATATTAAACTTACAAGATAATTTGCCAAGTGTCTAAAAGGTGAATATATAAATTTTATTGTTAAAAATGAAGTTGTAGGAAAAAGATGCTAAACAAACACAACTTTGTTTACTGTAAAAGATGAATGTTCATTTCTTAATTGGCATATAAAAAGTGTGCCATCTTTTAAAGTATTTTCACTAGATGCCTTTTGTCAAAGCAGCCGTAAGCTTTCTGCCTGTGTTGCGCATGCTCATGCTTATCCCACCTGTGGTCTTTCTAATAGCATAGGCTTTTCATAGAATCATAGAATCTTTGGGTTGGAAGGGACCTTTAAAGGTCAGCTAGTCCAACCCCCTGTTATGAGCAGGGACATCTTCAACTAGATCAGGTTGCTCAGAGCCCCGTCCAGCCTGACCTGGAATGTTTCCAGGGATGGGGCATCTACCACCTCTCTGGGCAACCTGGGCCAGGTTTTTCACCACTCGTGTTGTGAAACATTTCTTCCTTATATCTAGTCTAAATCTACCCCCTTTCAGTTTAAAACCATTACCCCTTGTCCTATTGCAACAGGCCGTGCTCAAATGTCTGTCCCCATCTTTCTTAGAAGCCCCCTTGAAGTACTGGAAGGCTGCAATAAGGTCTCCCTGGAGCCTTCTCTTCTCCAGACTGAACAACCCCAACTCTCTCTGCCTGACCTCACATCAGAGATATTCTATCCCTTGGATCATTTTTGTGGCCATTTTGGAATGGTATTTCTAAAACCATTTAGAACTGGCCCTTCATGTTTCTCGTCATCCTCTACTTGATGAATGTTCAAGTATACTCATTCTTTTTCCCGTTACCTTCCTCATGGTAATATATATATCACAGAAATATACCCAAACTTATCACATCATCGTATCACCTGCTTTCAAACTCCTCTTTAAAATAGGCTGTTTTGTGGTGCCCTCAAAAAAGGGGATAATGGTTTGTCTGTATGTTCACTAACTCCATTCCTGTCGTATTTATTGACTTTTGCCTCATCATTTCCCTATGTTCTTCCATCAGAATACACCCATCTGTTTTATATTCTGATTATAATCTCTTTAACATGGCAACTATTGCTTTCTCACTTCTTTTAAATTATCGGGTACAATTTTGTTCTTATTTGTGACTAACGCTCAAGTATTGTGGAAAGAAAATATAGTTATTAAGATAGTTTAAATTTAAAAATAAAATCATAGGTAAGTAGGTATCTATTTTGAGTGTGCTTCAGCGTTGGCTTCAGATCAAACAGGTTATTATTACATATGAACTTACTCTGATGATAATGAAAAAGTCTCTAAAAACCTTTTATTTAGAAGACTTTTAGTCTGATAGAAATTTCCAGGTAATTAAGGTGGCCTTGCAAGTGTTGGTCTGAGTCACCAGCATTCCTAAAATAGTTGACATTACTTCTGTCTTTTCTCTCCAGGATTTATCTAATTCTATTCTTTAAGTGGATATTTGGAAAGTTTTTATTTTATTTTTTTCCACCAGCTCTTTTGCTTAAATATAAATACCTAATGCCATATGAGATGCCCAGTACATCAGTGCTCATGTCCAGCTGATGATCTGGAAGAGTGCAGGTCTCCTGTAGGTCTCAGTCTTAACTAATCTGAAGTACTAGGTGTCTCAGCAATTGAGCCTTGCTCTCAGTGGCCCAGTGGCTCTGTTAATAACTTGTGGTTGCAGTCATGTTCATGTAGTCTTAAGAAACATCAGTTTTTGTGTTCTTCTGGCAGAGTCTTCACTTCATGCTGCACGGTGAAGCCATGAAAGTCTTCCTTTCATAATTATTCAAGAAGGGCTTGGACAATGCTCTTAGATATGTGGTTTAATTTTTAGATTGCCCTCGAGGAGTCAGGGGTTGGACTCCATGTGGGTGCCTTCCAGCTCAGGATATTCCATGATTCTATGATTATTTGTTACTAGCTGAGATACCGGATACCACCATTTCTGCTCCCTAGGGAGAAAACCTACTGGCCAAGCAGGTCCCACCTGGTTACACCTTCCCTCATATGCTCTTGATACCAGCATCAAACAGTCATCCACTGATGATGTACAGTGGAGTCTCTACAAATGCTTTACATCTTCTGTATTCCCCTATGACTTCAATTTAAAAAAAATTATATCCTCCTAACCATGCTGTGTGAGAAGCTCCATTCCGAGCAGCTGCGCTGGGGCCCTCGGCTGGCTGTCGTAAGCCAGTTGTATCCAGCCGCTTGGGGGAATTGCCATCAGCGTTCTTAAGAACTTTTGCTCGTTTTCCATATGAGAATTCTGCCTCCCATCTCTAAAACAGATGTGTGCTTTTTTCTTATATATTCAAAACTAGGCATTTTATTTTCTTTGAAGTATTTGGTCAAGGGACATTGTTTCCTAAACACACGAACTTCAGTACTTTCCTACTCCCTCCTTTTCTCTGTTAGCCTGGCGGCACCTGCTTCTGCAAGCAGACCTCAGTGTACAGTGAACTGCTTTCTCAGCAGCCTGTCTCATTTCCTAGAGTGGTTTCCATGATATTGGAAGTGGAAACCAGGACAGGGGTAGTATTTTTATTAACTCAGCTGGAGGGATTATTTCCATACAGTTTGGAATTCAGCAAATAGTGGAGGCAAAATAGAACCCAAATTTCTTGAAAAGTTGGCTCCTGCTCATTTTTCACGTTACTCGTAGTAATGGCTAGTATTCCTATAACATCTATGATTGTTTGGGCTACTAACTGTTTTATGAACACCAAACCTCTCAGAAACCAGATGGGATTATATACTGTTTTATTTATAGGAAATTTGTGGTAAAAATACAAGGAACTGAACCAAGACTGCATGGGAAATAAGTGACACAAATAAGACAACTGTGGAAATCTACTTTTGTAATTCCTGGATTAAGGTCTTATTTTTCTTCCTTTCTTAGTAGCTATTTCTTGGTTCTTGGTCATCAGTAGTTTAGGATTTGGTCTTCATAGGTGAAATTTGAGAGAGTATTTAAAATTTAATCTCAACCTAATTTGCTTAGTTTCGATTTCAAATTTATTTGATTCATGATTCTTATTGGATGAACAGACAATTAGGTATATTGTATTTAAGGAAAAGGAGGAGAGGAGTACAGACTCTGTATGTAGCCTGAGTACCCGATACCTTTAAAAAAGAGAAAGTTTTTTCGGGGAGATCTTGGGATTTTATGCTGCTTAGCACAGAGTGTGTGATCTAAGCAACTGTCTCATGGTGTCCCTCTGAGAGAACTAGCAAAGTTCAACTATTTATAGTCTGAAACAAATCACACCTTTACTAACTGTCATTTAAAATGGACTTTCATAAGCACAGGGATATGAAAGAAGATCCATTTTGAAATATCTTTACTTATTATTTTCAACATAATAAATAACCTTTTAGAGATATATGTGCATTTAATTTGCATTCTTAACACGGAAAAATCTCAGGGCTAAACTCTGTTCTTGTCTTTACTTGCTTTTACTGTTATTTTTACAGTAATGGATGTGAGCTACTAAAGCAACATAAAACACCTCATGAATGACCCTCAAAACACTTTTGTGTTTTGTGAATTTCTCTAATTCTCCATTGCCAAGCCAGAACTTGATAAGGCACCTGAGAAACTTGAACAGTGAATCTTTAGTTGTCCAGGCTCAATTCTCCCCTGCTGAGTCCTCTGATAATTTACAGCCTTTCGAAGAGATGTCAAGGTGGGTGTGAAACAGTGACATTTGGCTTAATCATCTTTTTGATCCAATTTGTTTTCATTTCTTCTGGCTGCAGATGCACAGACAGGGTACATGACAAAAGAGAATCAGAACCATTAACACTTATTTTTTAACCAGCTTAGTCGCAGGATTATCGCATTTGGAAAAAACAAAATTGCTGTGGGGTTTACATACCCCAAATTTGGCAACACCATAGCAGAAAAATGATGAGTGGCTGACTTGAGTGTTAGCTTGAAAGAAGACCTAGGAATCAGACTGCATTAGAGCAATGTAATTGAGAGCTTACTGGAGGGGAGTTCCGCCCTGGCTGGGTCCACACTGCAAACACTAGGCAGTGTGACCTTTTGTTACGGGCCTACCTGACGATTTATGGCACTGAAATCAAAATGGGGTGCAGGAAGAGGCAGGATTCCATCTTTTGAATTCTGCGTTTGAACAGGAGGAGGTGACAGGTACAGGAGTCTCTGTACACACATGATGGGGGGGGGCATGTATGCATGCCCAGTGTTGAAGTATCATCCCTTTGAGGAAAGGGGCAATATTTTAGTAGGCTTTGGTCCTTCTGGAACTCAATTCAATCTGAAATTGCCTTTTAGACACACTTTTTGCCCGAGAGTTGAAATTTCCAATTTATCTTATTTATTTTATGTAAATTATGAACATTACTTTTAAGACACATACATTGATGTTTATGAGACTGCCAAGATATTTCTCTCATAAATTAGCCAAAAATGTCTTATATAAATACTGTGCTGTAGATTGACTATTACAATTGCGAGATCAAAATTATTCTTGGAGGTGATAGCTAACACAGCAGCCAAAGACCTTTTTCTGCTTTGGTTTCTTTTCTTACCAATTATAATACTTAACAGAGGAAGTCAACATGTTCCTACCACTGCAGAAAATGGATTACTGAAAAAATTCACAGCTTTGGTATGTTTAGGGACTGGAGCTTACAAGCATGAATTCGTGTAGTTTTTCTTTGAGCTTTTTTTTTTAATTTAAATAAAACCCTTCAAACTCCTACAATACCATGTAATTGTAAAATAGAGTCTGAATCTGCAGAATGTTACAGATGGAATTCATTTCATCTGAGTTTAGCTGTCCAGTGAGTCATCTACAGTCAACAGAAATATAGGTGGGTGGTTCATTTCATAAAATAGGTGTCTAGGATAAACAAGATGGATTAAGTTCTGGAGGTGCTCTGGGATGTGTCTAACCTGCACAGGTTTCTCTCCAGAGGAAGCCAGAGGATGGAGGGGGAAATTCCCAAGTTTCAATGATGACATGGCTGTGGCCAGTGCCCAGCCCTGAGACTGGGAAGAACTTGTGGGTCCTACAGTTTAGGTACAGCTGCTGTCTCTCCATTATCTATAGAGGGAATATAAATATAGTTCACTGAGAGAAAGAATGTCTGAATGCTGAAGCTGGCTGTGATGGCTACGTTTTGCTAACTTGCAGCAGCAGTGGGGTGTAAGCACCGATTCCTTCCTTACACTGGTGGTTCTTCACCTTGCAGTTTATTGCATGTTCAATGCAGAGAAGCTCCATGTGAAGTGGTATGGGGTTTTCTCAGTGAATGGCCATGTATGTTCAGCCTCATCCTGTATGGTGAGGGCATGTGTACATTTATGTCTGCGCATACTATGTGCTGTATTTATGTGTGTGTATGTAGGGGTAAGTTGTACCCTTGGCAAACAAAGAGGACAGAGGTGTCTGGCAATAATTTACC
>NW_010523265.1:20214-20991 GCF_000687285.1 Phaethon lepturus | reverse complement strand
GGGAAAGAGAAATATGAAGGCTTTACAAGTCTTTGTAAGAATCTAAGGAATTTCTAGCGTTAAGCATGGGAGAGCCAAAAATATCCTCTTAGAAGGGCCAAATATCTACAGCTTGACAGCTCAGGGGAGTCTAAGTAATGGAAATTGAATGGCCAAGAACTTTGGTTAAGCCCGTAGGGAAATACAAGTTCTGTGG
Organism: Phaethon lepturus; assembly: GCF_000687285.1. NCBI lineage: Eukaryota > Metazoa > Chordata > Aves > Phaethontiformes > Phaethontidae > Phaethon > Phaethon lepturus. Next base: position 20,795 of record NW_010523265.1, on the reverse strand, counting down.
CAGGGACCTAGCCTTACTTTTACTATTCCTCCCCTCCCATTAACAGCACTGCCCTTCAGAGCTGCCGCATAGTAACTGACACCGCCAGAGCATCTGGAGATGAGGGGCTGTTGGATTGTGGAGTAGAGTGCCAGAGCTCTGGTAGTGAAACTGTATTAACCTCCTGCCTGTGTGTTGTGCCTGGATTTACTCCTACAAGACAATACACCTATCAGGCTACTAAGTCCTTCTTTGGTCCTACCTTCATGGCAGTCTGGACGGAGCAAGATTTACCTGTACCCCAGCCTACACCATCCTCATTGTTTCTCCTGATGGAAGCAAAAAGGCTTCAGCTTTTTCTTTGCAAAAGGGAAGGTTTCAGCATGCCTCTAACTGTAGCTCTGAGAGTTCTTTCAAACTGCCATGAGGCCTTTCACAACATATGTTTGGAAAAAAATTAGACAACCCCAGGAGATTTTTTTTCTTTCTCCTTCAAGTTGGCACGGGGCTAAGCTTGCTTTCTGTCAATGACATTGCAAAGTAGTCTGTACTTCATAAACCTAATACTTAATGCAGATGGTAGTAGTAGGAGACTGCTTTTG
>NW_010523265.1:0-20183 GCF_000687285.1 Phaethon lepturus | reverse complement strand
CTGCTGAACACAGGGTTTAATAATAGAGTGCTTGGATGGCCAGCTGTCTGTCAGCTCTCTCTCTGCACGCTGTAATAAACTCATTCTCTTTGGTGACAGGCCAGGGAAGTTAGGGTTGTGCTCTGTGTCTGTACCTGGCCTGAGTTGCAGTGGGACAGTTTCTTAAAAGTACTTTTTCTAAGTCTTGAGCTGTATTAGAAGGAGAGAAGCGTTCTTAAAATACTTATGAAATTGAAAAAGGTGCCATACGTTTTTCTGCAGGGATTAAAGCGGTAGCTTTACCAGTCTTCTTGCAATTTTATTTTTAGCTTTGGTCATGGCCCACTGGTCTGATTTCACTTGAATGTCCTAGTCAGTAAACAGGATGCTTGCAAAATTTGGCATTGAGTGCAAGCTGGAAATTTTTTTCCAGCAGTTCTTATTTTCAACAGCTTGTCTGGACCACAGTCATATGGACTCTCCCTGTTATTCAGCTCTGGGGAAAAAAAATACCCAGGAATGTCTGCTTTTATTTCAGAATGCAGGATTGTTTCCTACGGATTTATCAGCAGTCCAAAGCAGCTGCTTTACATAGTGCACAAATAAAACTCATCTACTTCTTTGTTTTCAGCTTTGTTACAGGCTCCTTTAGAAACTGATGAAAAGGTATTTTTAAATGCACACATATAATTATCAAAACGCACGCCTAGTCATCAACCAAAATCATCAGTGAGTATGGAGAGATAGTAGGGGACTAAGGAAACCCAGCACGAACTCAGCGAGATACAGGAAGGGTTTCAGGTGCCCAGCTGCTCTCTCTTCTTACAGGGCAAGTGGGGAGCAGAAGCGGGTAGTGACCCCAGTCCAGCAGTCCTCAGCCAGGTGCTCTGCTCTTGGGCTAATACGAAAGGTGCTCTTATTGCCACCTGCGAGTTTGTCACACTCGTGTGCTTGCCAGAAAGCTGGCATTAAGTCTGTTTTGCACTGCTGGAGTTGCACAAAGTAGATTTACGAGCCAGTCAAAACCTTCCTTCGGTAATGCTGGGGGCTGGCGCCTGGTGAATTCAGCACGCGCAGGACGCTGCGCTGGTAATCTCTGCTCAGTTAAGGTACAACGTAGGAAGAGGCTGCAGCACATACACTGCCTGAGCATCAGCCTCAGCCCTGCTCGGCTGTCCGCATCCGGCAAGGTGCCCCATCGGTGTATTTTATGTTCAGCGCTGTAATGATGCACAGTCGTTGCATCAATCATACATTTTATACCAATGACCTTAATAAACAATTGCTGTACATATTGTGTCTCCCATAAATACATTTCTATAATTTTAGTGGAGACCTTCACACTTAAATGGTATAACGTTTTTTACAGTTAATCAGTGAGCAGAAACCACCAATGCAGTAGTGTGTATGTGTAATGAATACAAAGCTGTCTCACATGTGACACCCCTCCAATTTAGTAATTCAAAACTCTCCAGATATAATAATCAAAATGCCAGCTCTGTTCCTATCTGCCACGTCCTCAAGCGCTTCCCTTGCTACATTTCCTCAGTATGTTGCATAGACATGACAGAAAATTGATCTAGGCAACCGTTTATTGATTTACCTTCTGGTATGAAAAATTGCGTATTAACCTAAACTGAACTGGTTCATCGTTCCCTTCCTTCTCGCTCTGACATTCCAGAGAGAGGAAAGCCCTCTCCTGAGAAAAGAGATCCCTAAATTACCATGATATATCATTTATTTGCCATTCTTTATCCTGATTTTCTACTGTGTGTGTGTGAAAACGCTGACCAGCGTCAAGCCTGAAGTGTCAAACCTGATTACGGAGTGTTGGGAATTTCAAAACAGATAAGACTCAATTAGAGTCTGAATGATGGAAAGGCTCTAGAGCAACTACAGTCCAGATATGGGAGAAGCCACATGGAAGAATATCTTCTATGCTCCAAAACAGGACAAAGATCTTAGCTGGAACATAGAACTTATTACACATCAGGAGCTACAGGCTTAAGATGTGATTCCTTAAGGAATTAGGCATTATTAGTTTTAGTATTCATAATATTAATAACTAACATTAAAGAAAATTGTTAACTATTAAGTTGGAATATTAAATAATAAATAATCTCATTAAATGTTATTTCTTGGAAGACATCAGTTCTGTAGTCAGAGGGAACTATTTGTCAGTCACATGTATGGATAAAAATGGGGAAAAGTTGAATTAAATTGGGTTTTGACCATTTTTTGAGATGACCCTTTAACTGAAAATAACATTTGAGCAATTAACCTTAGGAGCATGGAAGATTTAATTGATGTGAAAGCCAAATAACATCAAAACTTTTGGTACGTTTGGTATTCTTTATGCTCCTGACTACAGCCAACCTATATTAAAGCTGTCTATGACAGACTTTAATATTTCTGAGAATAGTTCAGACCCTGGCCATTTTAAGATGACTCAAAGCAACCAGGGAGGTATGTTGAGAGACACAAGGAAAGTTCTCATTGACAGAGGACACTCCTTGGGTGGTACAGGTGGGATTGCCAACTCCAGGCCACCTTGTAACCTCAATGGAGAGGCATGTGGAGAGACAAGGTGGAGAACATAGCTTTGCTGCTTTGATCTGTGTGACCTAAAAGAGCTTTCAGGTTGTTTTAAATGTACATCTGGTGCCCTTTCCGTAGACCTTGGGCATGAGGGAGAGAAAAATACATGAGACCTTGTTGCCCACTTTTCTCCTTAGCTCTGTGGAGTGCAGGCAACTGCATTACGCTGAAACCCACCACCCTACTCTTCAGTACTGTGCTGCTAGGTATCCAAGACAGAACTTTGTCTCTGTGGTTCCCCTTGAAGAATAATGAGTTTCACAGATATGAAACCATAATGGATGAGTCTTTCTGCTTTATCGCTATGGGTGCTTACAATAAATCAGTCTCTAAAAGGTAGATGAAAACAAAAGCTTGATTCTCATCTGATGTGAAGTGACGCAACCCCATGGAAATAAATGGAGCTCTGCCAAGCTCTACAAAAAGACAATATTGTCTAAGCTCTGTGCATATACCAATCTACTTGCAAATGTACAAAGAAAGAGAAAAAGAACACTTACGTGTCCTTTAAAAGAAATGCTATTTAAAAATATTAAAGAACCTCATAAAATGAGGGGAATTTTAAATCTAGGTTAGTTTATAACCATAAAATATTAATTTCCTTAACGTATTAGGGATTTCTTACTATAACTTATTCTCTACATAGCATATAATATAATTATGTATATTACAGTAATTATTATTAGCTATTATGCTGTACATAGTATTATAATAACTTCCAAAAGGAAAAGACTTGCAAGCAATGGATCTGGAAACAGAGGCCCTGAGCTGGCATAACGAGCCCGAGAGCACAGAGCAGATCGTTGACAGAGCTGGGAGTAGGAAAGTGTCCTCTGGCTGCTGGGCAAGGGATGCTTCATACTGAAGTGTTACTGTAATAATAACAAATAGAGGTGGGATATATGCCTTTGGCTCTGGGAGAGGATTGTTTTCCTTGGAAAGGTGAACATCACCTTTAGTACAGTAACTTTTTCAGAAGGCAAATTTGTCTAATTAAGTTAAGTGATTGTCAAGTGTATTTTAGGTTTAACAAAACTCACATCATATTTTATTTCCCTTTTACATTCTGTACACTAATTGTGTAAAGTGCATGATTTACTATGGCAGCATTATTCAAACTTAATTACAGTGTTAAGAAGTAACCATAATTTGAAAGAAAATAGCTACACTGCTGTGGGGATCCACATGGCAACTCTGTTTTTAAAAAACATTCTTCTTTTGTAAAGAAAATAAATTGTGTAGAAAACTTTTTGGCTCCTGAAACCACATTTAAGATAAACTTTCAGTAGGTTTCTTAAAGGATTGCAACAGCTACTTTGTCAAGGGATTTCAGATCTTTCTTTCTTTACATCCATCTTGTGATTCATCCTTATATACACACCAGATGTTGTCCGGTCCTTAGGGGTACATTCTTTTATATGTAGGGCTAAATCCTAAGAAGGATTTAAAATATTATTATGTAGCAATTACAAGATGTCTCTGGTGGATCAATACGTCTGCTACCTAGAATACATAGTAGAGACCATTAATTCGAAGTACCACTTCTATACCAATGAGTGAGTTAGTCAAGGAGTTTTTACCCACTTTTTTTTTTTCTCTGGATAAATGAATTAACTGTTTGCTTATGGCATTTTAGGAGTCCTTCTCCTTAGACTTGTCAAATCTGCACTCCTTAGTAAATGATAGATCCTAGGCTCTTTGTATTTTGTAGGGTAGACATTAAAGGGAAGACAAAAACATGGTTTTTGCTCAGGACCCAGAATGGAATTTTCAATCTTTAACATCTTTGGTGTTTAAAATCAATGAAGCATCAGCAAAATTTTTATTTTTGTGGAAATGAGAGGTTTCTTGCGATTTCAAAAGACCATTTATTTTCCAGGTATACTGAGGAATGCAGAGAGTCGCTTATGGCTGAGGCAAAGCGTAGGCTGCAGAGCCATCTACAGTTTACAGGCACTGATCCTGCAAAAGTCAGGACCTTTGGTGCACCTTTCAGATTGCCATCTGCAGGCATCATATTTATTAAATCTTTAATGACACAGAGGTGTAAATGACTTCCTTAATGAGGCCTGTGTTGATAATTAGTGGCAATGAGATCTTGGTAGCAGGATATAGTTACTAATGCTTCCTCTTCATTTCGTTCTGTTGGGATCTAGGATGCTGGAAAAGTATTTTGGGGTGAATATAATTTTTGTGCCTTACGATAGTAGGTGAGGGTAGGGAGTGTGTGCAGCTGAACTCAAACTGAGAACAGTGTGCTTTAAACTGGACTGACAAATTTAAGAAAATGGGAAGTGCTACATTTTAAATTCATGTGTCTAATATTAAGGCTTAAGTACATTCATATGATTTGTCATTCCAGGATCAGGTTTCACTTTTGAGCTGTTCCTGTTCCATCTGATAAGGGATAGTTTTCTGCTTTGGGCTGTACTTGTAAGTTATAGTTGCTCTCATCTTCTTTGGAGAATGATGACAATATGGAAATTGATCAAGCCCTAGTTTAGGTCAGAGTCATATGTCTGTGAAAGGTCATAAAATTAACTTTTTGAGCTGGGCTGTGCTCATCTCCCATAGTTTTCTACCTGCCTGTTTCTGAGAACAGACAAAAAATCTATAGTAGTGCATATACAGTGCATTACATGCACTTTCCTGATATAATTAGTTGAGTCTCTTTATGGCTTGAGAGAACTTTTTCCCTTGAACAAAATTGATTTTTTAAGTTATCTGATTTGTATTTAATAGTGTATTCAAATCTCTTCCTCCAGAATCCATAGACCATCTTGCTTGACCTACATCAACAATGAATTTCTCAGAATACATTAATCAAATACAGTTTCCTTGAATTTTGCGCTTTTTTCTCCTTCATTTCAAAAACGAATGACATTTGGTCTATTTTTCCATTCAGCTGAAAGTCAAGTTCTCAATTTCTCTGTTAGCTTAAAAGCTGAAAGTGCAGCATAATTGCATTATATAGGGAGCAGTTCAATATGCATACACCGATGTGTACCTTTTATGTGTGTGTGCGTCATCACACCTGTAGTCTAATTATGGTGGTAAGACAAACATTAAAGTGAAACCCATAGGTGTTTTTTTTAGAATTGAAGGTCATTTGTATACTTGGCAAAGACTTGTATATTCCAAAATCCGCAAGGGAGTCTCCACTGCCAGGATTCAGCAACCACAGGCTCCTGCTGATGCTTCAAAATATTTAATTTAAAAGAAGAGTGAATGCTTATTTTCCCCACAAATAATACTTTTTTCCCCCCACCAGCGCTCATATAAAATGCATAGGACTCAGACTATCAGCTGCTGCTGCCTGGAAAATTGCCACTGGGTTCAGAGGAGCTGGGTGGATATGCATCATTTGAAAACCTCCACATCATTTGAAAACCTCCACATCATTTGAAAAGTCTCCACAGCGGAGACAGTGATGGCAACTGCCACACGAGCATCAGAGAAGGGATTCCATTGCAGACCGTTCTTTTTGATGGCTCTTTCCCATGGTGTCCCAAAATGTGGTTGGGATTCCAGTCACTTACCTTTTGCTGTCCAAAGCCTAGGAGTTAAGTGTAAGTTCGTTGTCTAGCTTATCTGTGGAGTCACTGGGGAGAGGCAGGGACTTTCAAAGGGTGGAGGACAAGTAGGCATTTGTCAGAAGTAAGATGAACTGCCTTGTGGCATTGCTGGTCCCTCTCCTTTGGCCATTGAGGAACCCGGACAAGTAGTTTGAATAGGTTCTCCACATTTTTGGAGAACCAAAGGCAACTTTAGGCAACTTAAGTGAGATGAATCCCATTCTCTGTATCACCCTCATTTATCTTCTAGCACTTACAGATAAACTATTTGCATGTAAAAAACATTTTCATGTAAAGAGGAGTCAATTAGGATTAAAAATCCATTTGTTATCCTCGAAGAATGAAGCTCTTTAGCCTAGTAGTTTTCCCTATGTGCTCAAGACCCTGTTCCTCTGATCCTCACAGGTTATTTGGTCCAGAAATATGCAGGATTTAGCTGGGTTGGGGTTGAATTTCTTCATAGTAGCTGGTATGGGTCTATGTTTTGGATTTGTGCTGAAAACAGTGTTGCTACCGCAGGGATGTTTTAGCTTTTGCTGAGCAGTGCTTACACAGTGTCGAGGCTTTTTCTGCTCCTCACACTGCCCCACCAGCGAGGAGGCTGGGGGTGCACAAGAAGCTGGGAGGGGACACAGCTGGGACAGCTGACCCCACCTGACTGAAGGCGTATTCCATCCCATATGATACTGTGCTCAGGAGTAAAAGCTGGTGCTTGTGTGGGAGTGTGTGTGTGAGATGGTGGCCGGGGCTGCCATTGTTTGGAGTCTGGCTGGGTATCGGTTGATTGGTGGTGAGCGACTGGGTTTTTTGCATCACTTGTTTTTGTTGGTTTTGTTTATTTTCCTCTTTTTTGTTTGTTTGTTTGTTTAAAAAAAATATTAAACTGCCTTATGCAATGCATGAGTTTTCTCAGTTTTACCTGTCTGATTGTCTCCCCCACCCCACGCCCCCACTGGGTGGGGAAGTGAGTGAGTGGCTCTGTGGTGCTTAACTGCCTACCGGGGTTAAACCACGACACGCAACGAACTCATCTCCTTCTTCTGTGTATTTTTGCAATAGATAAGAGATTCCAGAGTTGGCATCTTACTAAAGTATTTAAAAAGCAAGTGACTAAAAGCATAAGAAATGGTTAGCCCCTATGCACATGTTCATATAAGCCTCCACACAAGTATTCTGAATTTCAGGACCACTGAGTAATTGGTACTGTCATGAGCTGGATGTTGTGTGGTTGGCCAGGCTGTATTGGCTTCATAGTGGTACATACCAGCTGGTCTGCACTGGAAGAGATGTGGACCTCTGTGAAAGTAACATTGGAGACACAATCCCAAGAGAAGCTGAAGACTGCTTTCCATTAGCTACTGGCATGTTTGGAGTGACTTAGAGGAAAGTAGCTTAACTAACAGAGAGGTGGAGACAACGAACATTGTTTAAGCTTCTTCAAAGAAAGAGATGGCAGTGCTCCTTCTTTTCATCCTTGAAGTGCAGAGAAAGCACCAAACTCGTTGCATCCACATTGTGCTCCTGTAAAAGGGGACAGGGAAAATGCCCTAGATCGTCTGCAGGGGAAAGCTAAAGGCAAACAAAACTGACAACCTTTTTCACTTAATATGCAAGGTAATTCAGCGGGTGTTGAATTCATTTGAATAGATATGATGCAGTGTAGACACCTGCTGCAACTGCACCTTGCATCCTTGTTACATGAGTGATTTCTCCCAGTGAAAGCCAAGAACATGCTTCAAAACCCTCTGCTTTGAAGTAGCAGTGATATGAGGCTCCAATATGCAAGTACTGCTTGTTGAGGAAGTATCTTAACATATTTAAACTACTTTGATGAGTAAAAGAGAAGGTTAGAGTGTTGTCATTGTCACCTGTAGGGCTGACATTTACATTCAGGGTAATGGGTTTCCATTCGCTGTCATGGGGCGCACATGCAGGATTCAGGATTATCTCAGTTTACATTTTACTTCTTTGTGTCAGACCAAGTTATCAAGCTGGTTTTTCTTTCTTCTTGCTCTTTGTCTCTGCTTACTATTAGGTGGCACTGGAGAGGGCAGGTAGCTTTGAGACGCCATTTGTATCACTTCTTTGTCATTTGTTCTTTTTGAGGTGAAATTATGGCACTTCTGTTTTACATCTGAAACGGAGGTTCACAGGAGACAACCTGGCCACCTGAGAGCATCCATCATCCATTAAATCAGACAATGCAGTCGGTTAGTAGAGAAGAGCATTGCACGGCACATAACTCCTCTTCAAGAATCTTCAAGAAGAGAAGAGTGAGCTCTAAAGCAGGATGTGCCCAATATAATTGGTTCACTTTTCCTGGAAATGATACTGCAGAAAAGAGTCTACCATTTTTAGAGATGAATATAGAGAATTCAGAGTTCAAAGCTGAAAAGCTTGATCATCAATGTAGGCCTTCTCTCAAAAAGGAAAATTTCACCTACATTGTAGCATCTATCCAGTTTTGCTGCCAGAACAAAGTCTATGTATATTTAGACTCTTGAAGAAATATTTTTCAAGAGAATTTTGGTAGAATTTTTTCAAGAACTCAGTACTTCCTGTGTGTTCAGAACTCTGATATCTAAATCACATTTAAAAATAATAGTTCTGATATCGTTGTCTGAGATGGTTACAGTGAAGACACCTGTGTCTTGTCATTGACTATATAAGAAGGCTGGAAAATTAGCTGCACAAAATGCCCAACTTGAGATATGTAAATTATGATTCTGACATTTAAATTAGTTTGGAAATTTTATTCCCAAAGTCAAGTTCAAATGTGCACACAGAAACCATAGAAATCTTTTGTTTTTACATTAAATTCTTCAGCAGTATGAAAATATTGGGGTGGTGCAGATATATTTTATTCCTGTTGTTGCTGGTAAATTTACTCAGTGTTAGATAAAATACTTTTCTTACTAGTATTTATGGAAAAGACTGTGGCTTTATGTCTATTTGAGACATACACTGCTTGGAAATATTCCACAATTATCAAAGCATTACTAGCTATCTTTTCTTCTACACTTCACCTGGAAGATTCTTCAAGAAGTCATGGAGGATGGGAGAAACACTTATCCACACAGCTGGCTGTCAGGTTTATGTGAGAAAGATGTCTTTTTTAGACCCTGTTACAAATAAGCAATAACAGGGAAACTTAGGGAAGGATTCAGTTTGAGTTCCTTATCCTTACACAGGCGATATTTCTGCCAAAATAGGATTGTCAGCTGACAGAGAAACAAAATAGTAAAGGGCAGTTGAGGATAATGAGAAAAACACATCTCTCCAGCTGACTTCTGCTCTATCTTCCTTTCTTTCTTGGGTTGGGATGAGATAATGAGAAACCCATCCTTTGAAATCTGGGCCCTCTGCTGAATGAAAAAAAGTGTCATGGATGGAAATATGGCTAACAAAACCACTGAAAGATGTGTTTTTCTTTGTCACTTCGTTCTTGGCACTCTGAAATACGTTTTTTTTTTTTTCCTTAAGGAATGGTGGCTCGTAGGATTACTGTGCTCAGCAAAGTATGACTGAGCCAACCAACGGGACTGCAGAAAGACAAAATGGTTTTGTGTATTCATCCAACTTTGCACACCCAGCCTCGTCGTAACTGAAGAGAGAGGCAGCGTAGTCTGACGGATGAAATGTGCAGCAGAGCTAGTGGGGTCTAATTAGAGCTGGGGGCAGACTGTATCTGGGCAACTGTCATCCCTTTTTTGGTTTTGTGGGTTTTTTTTTTCTGTTTGTGGATTTTCCATTGTTTTAATTATTCATAATTTCTAATACGGGTGAATCAAAGGTCTTGGTCAGAACTGGAATCCCACTGTGCCTAGCGCTAATTAGATGCACGTACGTGTTTGTGTGTGTGCATGTGTAGGCATGTGCACGTACGGGAGCAGCCCTGAGTGGGGGAGATTGCGTCTAAAAGACACCCGAATAACCGAACAGTAGAGAAGCAGGGAAGTGATGTGGGAATTAATCATCAGGCACTGATTAACACACTTACTTAGTTGTATCATGTTTGGTTGTTTTTATTGACATATCTACAACCAGATGGTGATGTTTAAACATTTGTTTGGTATTTAAATACGTTCCACAACGTTTTGAATAGACAAATGTTGATAACACTCATTCTGGGTGCACTCAGAAAACAGGGAGTCTATGGTGACCGACTTAGATGTAGAAGACAAACTTTCAGTACCTAATCCCGATGAAATGGATTTTGACCTGAATGTACAGCCCTGTTCCAGTTCCTGGGTTGCCCAGAATTTGCTCCACAGGGATCAGACTCCCACCTGAACCCCTCTGCTGCTACCAAAAGCTGAGGTTTTGAAGAGTTGCATTAGATCAGACGTCTCACGTAGGTTGGAGCTTAATCTAAGAGACTTACAAAGGTTTCCACAGTGAGGCTATGGGACACTGAGGACTTGAGCACACTCAGCTCAAAAGCATTCAAGCCCCTGGCTAGTGCTCTAAGGACTAGCACTAGCTGCTTTGTGCATGCAGTAGGTATGGTTGCGTTACCTGTTACACAGACTAAATGAGACTTCTTTCCTGCACTGGATGGTGTCATCCTGGCACCATCTATTCTCTCTTGAGTGGCTCTGCTAACTCCTGGTTGCCTCAGGGAAGAAGAAGCTGAGAAATGGGAAGGGATTTTTTTTTCTTGGCCTGCCTTGGGGTATTACACTGGGCAAGTGAAAGGTTGATGCAGGTTTTTCTTGTAGCCCTAGGAGAGTTATTATCTGCTGAGACATGCCTTTAGTACAAATGTGCATTGTCCCCTCTACGGACAACAAAGCAAGATAATTCATAGAAGATGGGCCTAGCAAGTCTACAGGGGTGAAGTGCCAGCAAGTGTGTCTGTGAACTTGAAACTGCTGACTTAAAAATGGGGGCTTAAAGGTGAATCAACATGTTTAAGTGCTTTATTGCAATGACAGTGTTACAAAAGGACAAAAAGTGCTGCAGAAATAGATGCACAGCATTGCATATGTGCAGAGGAGTACTTCAGAAAAACTAACATGCTATTGAGATACTGTTGTTGGAATAACAACATCCTTCCTGCCCCTTTAAGAGTGTCAAAGCTGATTCCTGTTTCCCAGGACAGAAAACCACTGGGTCAGCCTGGGATGTCCCAGAGAATTGTTTTGTGCCATCATATTAAACCATGTCTCATTGTTATTCTTCACCGAATTGTCACTTGGAGAGTTGAATCTGAGTTCATTTGTCTTTGATTAAGGACAGTTTCAACTTTGGAGGTTTATAGTGCTTTTTCCAAATTTACTGCAGCTTTTTTTTCTGCAGTGCTAGTGCACTGACATTAGATCACATGGACACGGTAATCCTTCATCTGCTTGAGCAGTTGCAAAGCTGAATATACAGTTTCCTTCTACTTTTCAGCTCTGTTTAGTGCATGTGGATAAAACTAGCTACTCCCTCTCCACATACTTCAAGCCATTTTCAAATACTGTTGCACCCCGCATTGACCACAGTATGGTGTATGGCATATGTCCTCACCAGTTAATAATATTGACATCATGCTCAAACTGAGGTCAGACATCAGGTTACTTAAAACAGTCCTTCTGTGGTGAAATTTTTCTGTGGCTGCCCACTGATGTTATATTACTGGGTCTTACTGGATACATGGTGGCTACATAAAGCCCCTGGTGGCACTATGTGCCTATGAAAGATGCACTTGAAAATCACTGACTTTTCATGAGGTTTGGTGATTGTGATCATGACAATGAATAGGAACTACCATGTGGGGCAGTGCCATGTTGTGTGCACAGAATAAAGCTATGGTTGCTACTTCAAAGCAGGACTAAAAAACATGAAAAAAATAATTCTTCTGTCTCAAATAGGCTGGAAACATGTTAGGAACAAATCATAGAATGATAGAAGAGTTTGGGTTGGAAGGGACCTTTAAAGATCCTGAAAGTGGATCATGGAACTGTAGAATCTTTGGGTTGGAAGGGACCTTTAAAGGCCATCTAGTTCCAACCCCCCTGCAATGAGCAAGAACATATTCAACTAGATCAGGTTGCTCAGAGCCCCGTCCAGCCTGACCTGGAATGTTTCCAGGGACGGGGCATCTACCACCTCTCTGGGCAACCTGGGCCAGGGTTTCACTACCCTCATTGCGAAAAATTTCTTCCTTAAGTCTAGTCTAAATCTACACTTTTTTTATGCAACAGGCCCTGCTCAAAAGTCTGTCTCCATCTTTCTTATAAGCCCCCTTGAAGTACTGGCAGGCTGCAATAAGGTGTCCCCTGAGCCTTCTCCAGGCTGAACAACCCCAACTCTCTCAGCCTGTGCTCACAGGAGAGGTGTTCCATCCCTCAGATCACTTTTGTGGCCCTTCTCTGGACCCTCTGGATCTGGGTTAATGTTTGGAAACTACATACATGTCTGGAGGGTGGTTTAAGTTGTCCTATTTTTGCTTTGAAAGGGTGCAGGAGCACTCTATCAGTCCATTTGCAGCTGACAGGATCACAACAGTGAGGGGGAGCAATGAATACTAAGGCTTAGTAGCTTATTAAATTGCTCCAGTTATGTCACAAGCACTTGTTTGAATATGGTAGAAATCTGAACTGAAGTGATTTAGATGCCTTTGAAAACTTGTTTTTGTGGCTTCAGGTTTTAGGGCAGCTTTCCTCGGGTGATTTAGCCTTCAGAGAGGAGAGAGATATTTCAGATAGGTACTGATTTACAGTATGCCATAGGTAGGGTGTTATCTCCTCGCCTTCTGATACAGTGTTGTGTACAAATTAGGAAGTTTGCTAATAGTCAGCTATCAGCTGTGGATTACGGCAGCATTAGATACCAACTAACAATCTTTACACCCAAGTTAGTTCTGCAGAATTTACAAAAATGGTACTGTCAGCTGAAGAGGCAGGTAGGTCTTTGTCTTATATTTGTGTGTGCTGACTACTGAGCTTTCCTTTCAAAAAATTCAGGCATGGTAACTCTGTTGAGATTACAGAAACAGTTGGATATTTCAGGTGGGTACAAAACACAGCTGCTCTAACTCCCTTTGGGTGAACGTCAAAACTAGCGGCTCCGCCGTGTGTGTGAACAGGGACAAGCAAATCCAACATCTCACTAAGTGAAGGACATTCATTGCTGGTTTAATTGAACACAGTGATTTTTCTACTTACAAGCTGATGGCTTTGAAGCCATCTGGTTTTCTTTGAAAATACTAATCCTGATGGTAATACAGCTGGTAGATTTTTATCATAGCTGTATCATCTTTCTAATCTTAGTTCATGGGCAATATCTTTCATGTGGCTAGATTTCACAATATAATAAACAGTCTTTCTAACTATCCTTGACTCACTGTTTTATTTGTAGCGACTGAGGTATTAGAAAGCAAGAAGCTTACATACTTTTTTTGTGAGCAGTCTTCCAAAATGGGGTGAACAATGTTTTTCCAGTGAATTAATTTCTCTTGCATTCCTATTAGGTACAAGCTGTTGACTCTACTCCTTCTCAGCTGTAATGGTAAGATACTTGAATGGTTCTGTAAAATCTATTTTTAATCATATGAGCACAAAGCACCTGATTTAGCTCTTGCTGACATTGGTATAAATTAGAAGGATCTCTGTTAAAGTCATTAAAACATATGATGATTTGGGTTAAAACCTAAAATATAATGAAACTAGTCTGAAGTCAAAATAGAACAGACTTATGTAATTGCAGACATAATTGTTCCGCTGACTTTCCTAAGCTGTGAAATATAGAATCATAGAATTGTTTAAGTTGGAAAAGACCTTTAAGATCATAGAGTCCAACCATTAACATAGAACTGCCAAGTTCACCATTAAACCATGTCCCTAAGCCCCACTCTACATGTCTTTTAAATACCTCCAGGGATGGTGACTCAACCACTTCCCTGGGCAGCCTGCTCCAATGTTTGACAACCCTCTCGGCGAAGAATTTTTTCCTAATATCCAATCTGAACCCTCCCTGGCACAACTTGAGGTTGTCCTATCACCTCTTACTTGGGAGAAGAGACTGACACCCACCTCACCACAACACCCTTTCAGGTAGTTGTAGAGAGTGACAAGGTCTCGCCTCAGCCTCCTCTTCTCCAGACTGAACAACCCCAGTTCCCTCAGCCGCTCCTCATAAGACTTGTGCTCCAGACCCCTCACCAGCTTTGTTGCCCTTCTCTGGACATGCTCCAGCACCTCAATGTCTTTCTTGCAGTGAGGAGCCCCAAACTGAACACAGTATTTGAGGTGCTGCCTCACCAGTGCCAAGTACAGGAAGACAATCACTTACCCAGTTCTTCTGGCCTCACTATTTCCGAGACAAGCCAGGATGTTATTGGCTTTCTTGGCCACCTGCGCACACTGCTGGCTCATATTCAGGTATCTGTCGACCAACAGTCCCAGGTCCTTTTCTGTCAAGCATCTTTCCAGCCACTCTTCCCCGATCCTGTAGCGTTGCATGGGGTTGTTTTGACCCAAGTGCAGGACCCGGCATTTTGCATTGTTGAACCTCATACAGTTGACCTCGGCCCATTGATCCAACCTGTCCAGATCCCTCTGTAGAACCTTCCTGTCCTCAAGCAGATCAACACTTCCAACACACCAGATGACTCCTGCCCAACTTGGTGTCCTCTGCAAAATTACTGAGGGTGCACTTGATCCCCTTGTCATTGATAAGGATGTTAGACAGAACTGGCCCCAGTACTGAGCCCCGGGGAACAACGCTTACCGTCAGCCACCAACTGGATTTAACTCCATTCCCCACAACTCTTTGGGCCCAGCCATCCAGCCAGTTTTTATCCAGCAATATGTTACTGTCTGAAGTTTTTCTGTAGAAAGGTATCAACACCATATATTATCTGCAACACATTTATTTTTAGAGGGTCATAGCCTCTTTCATTTATTTGTCATATTGGAAATCTGTCTTAAAATCAAGGGACTGAGCTCAATCCTAAACTCTTTCTCTTCTATTAGGCCAAATAATCCTCCTTCTTCTCTAAGTACGAATTTACTTATCTGGTTTTACATCCATTCATCAATTAATTTACTAATAAAATCCTCATCAGTGCAGAATTTCAGAGCTCCACTGAATATTTCTACTAGTCTTTAAAAGACAAGAACTTTAGTAACCTCATTGGCTGTAATTTCACCTCTGTAACTGAACTACCTTCAGCTCCATGTTTTCTGCAGAAACCTGATCACATCTGGATAAGGGTAATTTAACAGGTACTTCCTCCCCCCTCTGCCTTCCCTACTTATCTGATACCGTTAAACAGTCAGCTTTGTTCTCTCAGTACTTTGTGACTTTGTGGCTGTAATAGCAAATCACATTATATTTCACCTTCTCCTTTGGTGTAGCTTTCTGAAGGTTTGCATTCCTCAGAGCTCCTTGTTTTGATCTTTCATAAGGCCATGTGACTGAAGGGGAAAACGATAAGCCAAAAGACTCTCTTTAAACTGTCCCACTGCTGGTTTTCTGCCCATCTGCTTTGAAATACACAATAGCGATGAATACCACTTTGCCTAGAACTGCTGTACCTAGGGGTTTTTTACTAATGTATTTTTATCTATAGTAAGATAACGTTGATACAAAGATGGAGCTATAGATGTAGAGCTAACATTAATTATTAATTATTTTTATTCTTATGTAAAGCCACAGAAAGGAAACACAGTGGTTTCTCACCATATAAAAAATGGATTTTTGCTTTCTTTGTAAGAAGTCGCAGGCTCTGACCAATATTTTTAGAGCTGTATGGATGTCTAATGGTGCACCCAAGGGCTTGTGAGTGGGGTTTTCAGCAATATCCCCTTGTCTTTTTGAAAATACCAGTGGATTCTTATCGGTGTTTAGAATAGAATAGAATAGAATAGAATAGAATAGAATAGAATAGAATAGAATAGAATAGAATAGAATAGAATAGAATAGAATAGAATAGAATAGAATAGAATAGAATAGAATAGAATAGAATAGAATAGAATAGAATAGAATAGAATAGAATAGAATAGAATAGAATAGAATAGAATAGAATAGAATAGAATAGAATAGAATAGAATAGAATAGAATAGAATAGAATAGAATAGAATAGAATAGAACGCCGCTGGCAAAGGCGGAGCCCATCGGCGACGGTGGCAGCGCCGCTGGGAGAGCAGAGCTGAGAAGGGGAAAAACCTGCGCAACAGCAGCTGCAGCCGGAGAGAGGAGTGAGAATGTGTGAAAACAACTCTGCAGACACCAAGCAAGCCACAACAATCGCCTAGTCCAACTGCCTGACCACTTCAGGGCTGACCAAAAGTTAAAGCATGTTGTTAAGGCACTGTCCAAATGCCTTGGAGACACTGACAGGCCTTGGGCATCGACCACCTCTCTAGAAAACCTGTTCCAGTGTTTGAACAGACTACCTTCCTCTCCAAATAAAGTCCCTGAGACCTAATCCAGTACTCACTGAGGAAATCAGTGCACAGATTGACCAAATGGGATGCAACTGCCTGAACACAGGTGTGTTTTTAGATGACCAAGGATATCTTGGCGCTGGATTAATGGTTGGACTTGATGATCTTGAAGGTCCTTTCCAACCTAGTGATTCTGTGATTCTGTGATCTTATCTGGCTTCTAGATGTTTCTCTGTCAGGTTGTCCTGCTGGTCCTAAAAGGCTCTGCCTTTGGTCCTGTGTCATTTCTGTCACGCTGCCGGAATCCCTCAGACACCCTAGGGCATCTGTGATTAGGCCCTGAATTATTTACAGAGTTTGCTCTGAATTGCCCTGTGGCAATTTCTCAAATCCAGGATCAGATTCTAGGGAGTTTGAGGAAATTTTAACAACAACATTCATGGAGGAAAAGAGCCACAGTTAGGATGAAATGCACAGCTCTTTATCCTTCAGAACGACGATGCAGGTTAAGCGTATGGATACCTTTATGGTTAGAGTGACTACATACTCTGCTCTGGGTGAAAATTTTATGCAAGGAGTTGCTGACATGTTGACCATAAATGACAGCTAGTATAAAGGACAGATAAATTCTCCCCTTTGGACTGGAGAAAATACCAGGCTACATGTATGTCGATCTGAGGGTAGAAGTTGGCTCTGGCGTGCGGTCCTCTGCTGCTGAGTAGGGAGTGAAAACAGCCACATGATTCATCATTTCAAGGCAGAGACTCATCTGCTGCTAACTAAATCTCGACTCTAACATCACATTACAGAACAGCCCCTTAAATGGAAGGGAAATCCCTTCTCTGGCATGAATGACCTCTGCAATTTAGTCCTTTTATTTCAATACCTTTCTCTGTAGGTTACTTTATATACAGGGCATAAAGGTCCTTTTGAAAGCTGTCTACAACCTGAAGAGCCATTTAGGGCTTAGTCCCAGGGGCCCGGAGGCTTTTCCAGCCTCAAATCTCTCATCACTTTGCTGCCTGTTCTGTGAGAGAAGGTAAACCAGTGCTAACTTTGTCCCAGTGGGACAAAGCAAAGGTCACCGCTGGGCATCTGCCTCTTCCCTTGGACGGTCCGGATTTGGATTGCCTGAAATGCACACTTGTGAGCGTGAAGCATGCACTGCTCTCCAGTGCTGTGGGGGTGTTTTGTTTCACGTGCAGAGTGATGCTGTTCTTGGGTACTGATGATGCTCAAGAACCCGTAATTAAGTCCTTCAAACGTAACTATTCCAGGAAAACAACTCTTTAGAAATATCATAGAGTTCAAAGTTTATCCTGCCTCCCTTCTTTCCACTAGGTACCATCGCTGCATATTCTGCTTGAGTTTTCCGAACAAAGCTGATTTCTTTGTTTCTTGAGCATCATCAAAAGCAGTAACAGCTCTGGAGAACACATTATATAATAATAACACGATGCACTCAGCACTGTGTTAAATATTATGCAGTCATTAATACCTGTGTGTAAAGTGGCTGCAAACTGGCTGTAAAACTCTTCTCTGACCTATGCATATCAGTGGAGATTTCTGACTTGGGAGCTTTTTTACACACAGTTTTTATGGAGTGGAGGAAGAGTGCAAGGCGGTTGAGTGTCTGACTTCTCTTCCCCCACAGCATTAATTCTATATTTAATCATGCAACTCTGTTGTCTTGAAAGCATGAGGAACTCTGTTAACAAATGTATTGATGATGCACAAGTACTAATAGATTCATACGGATTCTTTTTACTGTGCTGGCTGTGCAAAGCTAAAAGGAGTGAAAAGCAGCAACTATTTTTGCCAACAAATAAATGCATAATCTTTGAATGCACTAGGAAATCTATCCGTTGATGAAGAAAGCAACATGTTTGCAGACTCCATTTTTATGCTTCAATTTCTTCTTAGCAGGTCACATCCAATTATCAGGTGATTTGTTAAACCTGTCACTGCATACAAATCTGCTGCCATCCTCCTTGAGGACGGGGATTTCTGAAGTAGTTGACTGTAGACTTTATTCTATCTGAATGGCTGGAGAGATGTGCTTTTTTGTTGCTTTTCTTCTTAAAATATGCCAAAAGCCAAAATACAGGGAAGCTAAATTGTGGAAGAAAAGAGCCTTAAGACTCCATTTCTTTGTTTTCCTAAATAATTTTCTAGTTCGTTTTTGGTAGCATGACTTTATTATTGATTAAAGTAGACTGTAATATACAGCTCTTTTTCTTACTGTACAGAAAAAAATGCAGATGACATCCTTTCTGCTGTTAATTCTTGCAGCTGCTGGGATTTGGAGTCTGTAGTGCTATACTTGGAAAAAGATCTATATTAATCTGTGTGCATTGCATTATGTTTTTCAGCATCAGGGGTAGTAGGTAGCATACAGTGTGCTGGTTTTGGCTGGGATAGAGTTAATTCATAGTAGCTAGTATGGGGCTGTGTTTTGGATTTGTGCTGAGAAGAGTGTTGATAATACACAGATGTTTTCGTTTCAGCTGAGCAGTGCTGACACAGAGTCAGGGCCTTTTCTGCTCCTCGTACCACCCCACCAGCGAGCAGGCTGAGGATGCACAAGAAGCTGGGAGGGGACGCAGCTGGGACAGCTGACCCCAACAGGCCAAATGGATATTCCATACCACAGGACGTCATGCTCAGCATATAAAGCTGGGAGAAAAAGAAGGAAGGGGGGACATTCGCAATTATGGCGTCTGTCTTCCCAAGTCACCGTTACGCGTGATGCAGCCCTGCTTCCCTGGAGATGGCTGAACCCCTGCCTGCCCGTGGGGAGTGGGGAATGGATTCCTTGTTTTGCTTTGCTTGTGTGCGCGGCTTTTGCTTTACCTGTTAAACTGTCTTTACTTCAACCCATGAATTTCCTCACTTTTACTCACAGAATCACAGAATCACAGAAACACTAGGTTGGAAAGGACCTTCAAGATCATCAAGTCCAACCATTAGTCCAGCGCCACCATGTCCCCTAGACCATGTCCTGAAGCGCCACATCCACACGTTTCTTGAACACTTCCAGTGATGGTGACTCCACCACCTCCCTGGGCAGCCTGTGCCAATGCCTGACCACTCTCTCAGTGAAGAAATTTTTCCTAATATCCAATCTAAACCTCCTTTGGCGCAACTTGAAGCTCTTCCAATTCTCTCCCCCACCTCACCAGGGGGGAGTGGGTGAGCGGCTGCGTGGGGCTGAGTTGTTGGCTGTGGTTAAACCATGACATATAAATAGGAAATAATTTATATATATACTCATTTCCAGCCAAGGGCCTTAAAACAACTTGCTAATCATATATGAATTAAGCTTCACAACTTCCTTGTGAGTGAGGGAATGGTTGTTATCCTGATTTCACTTGTGGGATAGCTGAGGAACATAGAACATGTGAATCTTTCTAAGTCCATAAAGAAAATCTTGTGGAAATGGGGATGGAATACAGGTGATTGGGCTCCCTATCCTCTTCGTTAAACAATGTTTCTGCCCGGAGCCATGACTGTTTAATAGATACCCTGAGTTTGGTATTGAAGTGAGTATGAATCATAGTTACACATATAAAATACAATCTACAATCTACAATATATAATATATAATGCACAAGATATAATATATAATATACATTATATATTATATCTTGTG